>NC_053023.1:417087979-417387979 GCF_003073215.2 Triticum urartu
CATCCTGAACCACACAAGTTCACCAAGCACAAAAGCACCTCTCCTCAGGAGGTTGTTCTTCCATTGTAAGTGTTCATCCTCGGCCCAAGAGGGAATCCACCACACCACACTGGAGTAGGGTATTACACCACAACGGTGGCCCGAACCAGTATAAATCTTGTGTCTCGTGTTCTTTGGGTTCGTCGAGCTAGGCCGTGAGATCGTAGAGCGCGTGATTTAGAGAGGGGGAGAGATCTTCGTGCACACCCCAGTGTTCGAACCTCAAGGGTTTTTCCGGAACCCGAAATCCGACAAGACTTTCTCACCCGTAGCGATGCTTAAGTCTGTCCGAATCATGTCAGCAATTGCCGCATTTTTATGAAATCTGGCGAATGGACGTCAAAAACTGTATTTATTAATGGAACTTTTTAAAGAGTTGTATATAATGCAATGGGAAGTTTTTGTCGATCCTAAAGGTGCTAACAAATTTTGCAAGCTCCAGCGATCGATCTATGGACTGGTGCAAGCATCTCAGAGTTGGAATATATGCTTTGATAAGGTGATGAAAGCATATGGTTTTATACAAACTTACGGTGAAGCCTGTATTTACAAGAAAGTGACTGGGAGCTCTGTAGCATTTCTGATAGTATATGTGGATGACATATTATTGATTGGAAATGATGTAGAATTTTTGGATAGCATAAAAGGATACATGAATAAGAATTTTTCAATGAAAGACCTCAGTGAAGCTACTTACTTATTGGGCATCAAGATCTATAGGAATAGATCGAGACGCTTAATAGGACTTTCACAAAGTATATACCTTGGCAAAATTTTGAGGAAGTTCAAAATAGATCTGTCAAAGAAAGGGTTCTTGTCTGTGTTGCAAGGTGTGAAGTTGAGTAAGACTCAAAACCCGACCACGACGTAAGATAAGGAGAGAATGAAAGTCATTCCCTATGCCTCAGCCATAGGTTCTATAAAGTATGCCATGTTGTGTACCAGCCCTATTGTGTACCTTGCCATGAGTTTGGCAAGGGGTACAATGGTGATCCAGGAGTAGATCACTTGACAGTGATCAAAATTATCCTTAGTTACCTAAGAGGACTAAGGAAATGTTTCTCAGTTATGGAGGTGATAAAGAGTCGTCATAAAGGGTTACGTCAATGCAAGCTTTAACACCGATTCAGATGACTCTGAGTCTCGATCTGGATACGTATTGAAACTGGGAGCAATTAGCTAGAGTAGTTCCATGCAGAGCATTGTAGACATAGAAATTTGCAAAATACATATGGATCTAAATGTGACAGACCCATTGACTAAACCTCTCTCACAAGTAAAACATGATCACACCTTAGTACTCTTTGGGTGTTAATCACATATCGATGTGAACTAGATAATCGACTCTAGTAGACTCTTTTGTCTGTTGGTCACATAGCGATGTGAACTATGGGTGTTCAATCACATGGTGATGTGAACTAGATTATTGACTCTAGTGCAAGTGGGAGACTGAAGGAAATATGCCCTAGAGGCAATAATAAAGTTTTTATTTTATATTTCCTTATTCATGATAAAGGTTTAATATTCATGCTAGAATTGTATTGATCGGAAACCTTAATACATGTGTGAATACACAAACAAACACTGTGTCCCTAGTGAGCCTCTACTAGACTAGCTCGTTGGTCAAAGATGGTTAAGGTTGCTAACCATAGACATGAGTTGTAATTTGATAACGGGATCACATCCTTAGGAGAATGATGTGATGGACAAGACCCATCCATTAACTTAGCATTATGATCGTTCAGTTTTATTGTTATTGCTTTATTCATGTCAAATAATTATTCCTTCGACTATGAGATTATGCAACTCCCAGATACTGGAGGAATACCTTGTGTGAGTTGGCATAGATCGAGACGAGGATTTGTCACTCCGAGTATTAGAGAGGTATCTCTAGGTCGTCTCGGTAGTGCACATCATAAGAAGCCTTGCAAGAAAAGTGACGGATGAGTTAGTTATAGTATGATGTATTACGGAACGAGTAAAGGGACTTGCCGGTAACGAGATTGAACTAGGTATGAAGATACCGATGATCAAATCTCGGGCAAGTAACATACAAATGGACAAAGGGAATAATGTATGTTGTCATAACGGTTTGACCGATAAAGATCTTCGTAGAATATGTAGGAGTGATAAGTCTCCAACGTATCTATAATTTTTTATTGTTCCATGCTATATTATATCCTGTTTTGGACATTATTGGGCTTTATTATACACTTTTATATTATTTTTGGGACTAACCTATTAACCAGAGGCCCAGCCCAGAATTGTTGTTTTTTGCCTATTTCAGAGTTCCGCGGAAAAAGAATATCAAACGGAGTCCAAACGGAATGAAACCTTCGGGAATGTGATTTTCGGAACGAACATGATCCAGAGGACTTGGACCCTACGTCAAGAAAGCGACCGGGAGGGCACAAGGTAGGGGCGCGCCTACCCCCCCCCCCCAGGCACGCCCTCCACCCTTGTGGGGCCCATGTTGCTCCACCGACGTACTTCTTCCTCCTATATATACCTGCGTACCCCGAAACTACCAGATATGGAGCCAAAACCCTAATTCCACCGCCGTAACTTTCTGTACCCGTGAAATCCCATCTTGGGGCCTTTTCCAGAGCTCCACCGGAGGGGGCATCGATCACGAAGGGCTTCTACATCAACACCATAGCCTCTCCGATGAAGTGTGAGTAGTTTACTTCAGACCTTCGAGTCCACAGTTATTAGCTAGATGGCTTCTTCTCTCTTTTTGGATCTCAATACAAAGTTCTCCCCCTCTCTTGTGGAGATCTATTCGATGTAATCTTCTTTTGCGGTGTGTTGTTGAGACCGATGAATTGTGGGTTTATGATGAAGTTTATCTATGAACAATATTGGAATCTTCTCTGAATTCTTTTATGTATGATTGGTTATCTTTGCAAGTCTCTTCGAATTATCAGTTTGGTTTGGCCTACTAGATTGATCTTTCTTGCAATGGGAGAAGTGCTTAGCTTTGGGTTCAATCTTGCGGTGTCCTTTCCCAGTGACAGTAGGGGCAGCAAGGCACGTATTGTATTGTTGCCATCGAGGATAACAAGATGGGGTTTATATCATATTGCATGAGTTTATCCCTCTACATCATGTCATCTTACTTAAAGCGTTACTCTGTTCTTTTGAACTTAATACTCTCGATGCATGCTGGATAGCGGTCGATGTGTGGAGTAATAGTAGTAGATGCAGGCAGGAGTCGGTCTACTTGTCTCGGACGTGATGCCTATATACATGATCATACCTAGATATTCTCATAACTATGCTCAATTCTATCAATTGCTCAACAGTAATTTGTTTACCCACCGTAATACTTATGCTCTCGAGAGAATCCACTAGTGAAACCTATGGCCCCCGGGTCTGTTTTCCATCATATTAATCTTCCGTCAACAAGCTATTTCCTTTTCCATTTATTTTGCTTTCTTTACTTTGCATCTTTATCATAAAAATACCAAAAATATTATCTTATCATATCTATCAGATCTCACTTTCGTAAGTGACCATTAAGGGATTGACAACCCCTTTATTGCGTTGGTTGCGAGGATTTTATTTGTTTGTGTAGGTGCGAGGGACTCGTGCGTGGCCTCCTACTGGATTGATACCTTGGTTCTCAAAAACTGAGGGAAATACTTACGCTACTTTGCTGCATCAACATTTCCTCTTCAAGGGAAAACCAACGCATTGCTCAAGAGGTAACAAGGAGCCAATATGAGCATCCAGGTTCCGCTACTGGTTATTGACCAGAGAGGTGTCCCGGTCATGTCTACATAGTTCTCGACCCCGTAGGGTCCGCACGCTTAACGTTCGATGACGATTTAGTATTATATGAGTTATGTGATTTGGTGACCGAATGCTGTTCGGAGTCCTGGATAAGATCATGGACATGACAAGGAGTCTCGAAGATCGAGAGGTAAAGATTGATATATAGGACGATGGTATTCGGACACCGGAAGTGTTTCGGAGGGTATCGGGTACATATAGGGGCTTAATGGGCCAAGGGAGGGACAGACCAACCCACAAGGGGCTGGTGTGCCCCTCCATCAGGCCGACCAGCCCTAGGGAAAGGAAAGGGAGGAGGGTAAGTCCCTCCTTCCTCCCCCTCCTCAAGGGAGAAAGGGAAGGGGGCACCACCTACCCCCTTCCTTCCCCTAGCGCCTATACAAGGAAGGTGGGACCGAACCAGGGCAGGAGCCCAAGTGGGATTCGGCCTCACTTGGGGTGCCCCTTGGCCTCTCCCCTCTCCCTCACACCTATATATATATGAGGAGGGGCGCCTAGAATAGATAACATCAATTGTTAGCCGTGTGCGGAGCCCCCCTCCACAGTTTACACCTTCGGTCATAGTTTTGCGATGCTTAGGCGAAGCCCTGCGAGAATCACTTCACCCTCACCGTCACCACGCCGTCGTGATGATGGAACTCATCTACTATCTCGACACCTTGCTGGGTCAAGAAGGCGAGGGACGTCACCGAGCGGAACGTGTGCAGAACTCGAAGGTGTCGTGTGTTCAGTGCTTGACCGGTAGGAGCTAGAAGTTCAACTACATCAACCGCGTTGTCAAACGCTTCTGCTTTCGATCTACGAGGGTACGTAGACACACTCTCCCCCTTGTTGCTATGCATCTCCTAGATAGATATTGCGTGAGCGTAGGAATTTTTTTGAAATTGCATGTTGCGTTTCCCAACACAAACCACTTATAAAACTTAGGTAAAATATAAATATAACAGGGAAGGGCAAAGGAAATCACCATTTCCTCGCTAGACTATTCCCCTTCCGGTCATCAGCACGGTTGTGCCCCTCCTCCTTGTAGGCAACATCGTGCAAAGGTGCGTCATCGTCAGAGTTGGAGGTGCAGCCGTCCGTTAGGTCGGAGTCGGAGATGCACCTTTTGCCCGACAGCCTGTGGAGCAGGCGGTCCTACTCCTTCGCATGGCGGGCCGCCTTCGCCCCCACCTCCTTGTTTGCCCTGCGCTTCGACAACTCGAAGGCGAGTCGGAGAGCCTTGGCATTCTTGCGGCAGAGGCGTCGAGCATCCATCTCCGCTGTCATGACAGAGCGGCGGTGTCGTGGGAGCAAGTCTGACAGTAAGAATAGGGGGTACATAGGAGGAGGCGAGGCCCTAGCTATGGCAAGGTTGTGCACACAAGATTTACGAGTTCAGGCCCTTCTCGGAGGAAGTAATAGCCCTATGTCTCGGTGCCCGGAGGCTTGGTCGACTGGATTATGCGTGAAAGTTACAGGGGGTGCAAACCCTTGTGCCAGAGGGGAGGGGAGGCTTATATAGAGTGTGCCACCCCTTCAGGCCTTCACAGGCCTCAGTTACATAGGGTTTAATGTAGGTTAAGACAGAGACGTTACTGGTAACGCCTGCTATAATGACTATTAATGACCTTTAAGGCTACGGAGTGTACGCTTGACCGTTGCCATCCAGAGGTGGCTTTAGATCTTCTGTATTCCGAGTGATTCTCCATACGGTCGAGTGTTTCTATCTTGGTCGAATGGAATTGGGGTATCCGAGTGAGATAGTTGGTCGAGTGGATTGCATTCCAAGTTGATTTCAGTCGGTATCTTCTGTTGTCCTTTGAATGTCTCGACTCTAGGGCAGTGTCCTTGGGTAGGGTGTCTAGGACGGGCCTATGACCCTACCCTAGGTACATGTCATCGTCATTAGCCCCTGAATGGATTGAGGTCCGAGTGAAAGAGGGTTGAAGTTGGTTCCGACTCGATTCCATGCTTTTGAGGCATTCCAACGGAGTCTGGTAATCATGCTGAAGCTTCAACCTCGTTTTAGTCACCTTGATCGATTCAGAGGTCATTGAGTGAATTATGCTGATAATCTTCGAGTGTTGTTCTGGTGTGAAATCTTTGGCACGATTGGTTACTCTGCGGTTCCCGGATCTCACGGGATCCGAAATTTTGGAGAAGCGCGCAGGACGGAGCGTGCCGTAGTAATCAGAGCGGGTAGACAGGGGCACCTCAATCTTCGTGCCACCTTTTTCGCCACGTATCGGGTGCGCGACTGCTGCGGGATATAACAGGATCGCACGGGACCATGGGTCAGCCACTCATCGGCAGACCCATAAAAGGCGTCGAAGCCGATGCAAAGCATAGTGCGCCTCCTTCAATCTTGTTCTTCCTCTGCTTCTCCATCGCGACCTCCCCTGCTCTCCGCGCCTCCACTTGGCCCATGCGCATTGAGCCACCATGGGGAAGGACAAGAAGGCGGCCTTGGAACACGCAAAGAAGGCGACGGCGATGGCGAAAGGCAAGAAGACGGCTCGGGGATCGTCGTCGCGGTCCGGTCTGCCGCTCGGTTGGATCCAGGGGGACTGGATCTGCTCCACCGTCGAGCGGGAAGATCTAGAGAGGCTTGTTGAGGACGGTATGATTGCTGACAAATCTTGGAGGTTGCCGGAGGGGGAATCTGAGCCCCAGCCGCGCGAGGGTGAGTGTGTCCTCCTCACTACTCATGTCGACCGAGGTCTTTCTCTTCATTCGCATCCGTTCGTTAGGGGTTTCCTGAACTTTTTTGGTGCTAAAATTCATCATTCCCCCCAAACACAATCGCGTATCTTGCTGCTTTCATCTTGTTGTGTGAAAATTTCTTGGGCTGTCAACCACACTAGGGTCTGTTCAAACACATATTCACTTGCGTTCTCAGTCGGTGAAGAAGGCACATCCGACTGATGAGAAGACGCAAGTGATCCAGATGTGCGAGGGTTTAGGAATTCAAACTAGGGGTAGGAGCACTTGTCCTTCCATTGCCCTTCCCGAGTCAGTTCGGGGATGGCAGTCGACCTGGTTCCACTGGAAAGATGTCCCGACTCCTGGTCAGTCTACCGGTCTCCCCCCTTTAACTATGGAGCGGCTTCGCCAACCTTCTTCTTTGACTGTGACCCCAGAGGAGAAAGGCGAGGTGGCTCTTTTAGTCAACCAGGTCCTTAACTTAGTCCAGGAGGGTGTGACTGGCATGGATCTGTTGGAGGTGTTCCTCAGTTGACGCATCTAGCCTCTCCAAGCCCGAGACCACCCGATGTGGATGTACTCAGGCCCTGGAGACACCGCTCGGGTCCACCCAGAGGAGGTCATTGAGGAGATGGTGGCTCAGTGGCTACGAAGCATCACCAGAAACAAGGATAACCCCAGGGGGTCCAGGAGAGTTCAGCCATTCGACACCAACCACGAGCCGAAAGAGGTCGGGCTCAAAATATTGAGTGCTTTCTTCTTTCGATCTGCAATTGCTCTTGGATCTTATTGACTCTTGATGACTTGAGCCTTGCAGATTTACACCAAGATGTACTCGATGCCAAACGGGGAACAGCTCCAGGAGGGAGAGGAGAGCGTAGACGAAAGCGCCGACTGGCAATCCGGAGATGGTAGTGACGATGACAGTGAGGACTCGGGCAGCAGCGAGGAGGTCGACTCGCCGCCCCGCTCAGAGCGTTGATTCAAGCAATCCCAAGACCCTGTAGGTGGGCGTGGCAAAGAAGCTCCACCAAGCATGCAAGTGCCAAAGCGCACTCGGATTTCGTATCCGGAACCGTCGAAGAAGGCCGCTAAGTAGCCCAAGGTTGTCCCACCGAAGACTCGGAAGGCCCTACCCAAGATCAAGGTGGATGTCCCCGTTGCTTCTGCGTAAGTGTTTGCTTCTTCTCTTTGTCTTCTATGTTATTGTCGACTCCTCCGCTTGCTTGACCGAGTGAGTTTTCTAACTTTCACTGCCACTACTTCTGGGAAGTCCATGGATATCAACAAGGAGCAAGATGACGAGGTGACTGCAGATGCAGCCACTTCTCGAGCAGGTACAACTCCATAGCCATGCTCTTACTTTGCCAATTGTCCTGTCAGTCGACTGAACTCTTACGGTCGAGTGTTTTGTAGCGCCACCAAATGTTATTGAACTTCCAGACAACGATGACCATGAAGATGTGCCACAAAAGAACACAGGGTGCAGGGCGAGACTTTGAGCAAGAAGGTGCCTGCTAGTAAAGTGTCTCACTTGACTTCAGCGCGAGAACCGGTCGTTCAGCAATCCGGAGATCCAATTCAGACTTCTGTTTCTTTTGCTGATCCTGTGTCGATTGATCGACCTTCGGCGTCGACTGCTCAAGCCCTTGCTCTGACTGTGCAACTCCATGCTTCGGATCCCTTGGCTGCCTCGTCTGTTCCACCAACTTCACTTTTTGTTACCCATCATGTCCCGGAGGACCAGGTAGGCACTGCTAAGGAAGCCATGCGTCAAGAAGGCCTAATGATGGACCGAATGAAGGTGGTGTACGATGCCAGCAAGGCTGCCTATGATGCTAGCTCTGCCCTTCAAACCAACATCCGGGTAAGGGGGATTGTAAGTTGATTTCTGACTAGTCTTCAGCTTGATCTTTGTTCTGTTAGGATATACTACTTGTAAACTGCTGCTTTATTATTCGTAAGATGTCCGTGGATGAGTGTTTTGAAACCTTATGTGCATCTATCATGAATTTGCACCTTGCATCATCTCACCCACTGGGTGTCCTCTTTTGCTTCGTAGCTTTTCCAGTTGAATCGACCAGGTTGTGTCGAGTGAACTCTTGAACCAGTGGGGGCACGCTGAGTGCACCCACTGGGTGTAGTCCCCGAGGCCGCCGTCGAATGTTTGATTTGGCGGGGGTCTTTCCAAAGTGTTATTTCACCACAGGAGCCTTAGAAATTGTTTGTTTGTAGTAAATTCACTCGGCCTTAGACGGATCGTGTCGAGTGAACTCTGAGCCAGTGGGGACACGCTAAGTACACCCACTGGGTGTAGTCCCCGAGACCGCGGTCAACTGCATGCAGTCGGCGGAGGTCTGAGAACAAATGTTGTTGTTGTCTCACTCCTTCCACTCGGGCTGGACTGGTCATGGCGAGTGGGAAATCGAACCAGTGGGGCACGCCAAGTGCACCCGCTGGGTGAGTCCCCGAGACTGCTGTTGAATGTTTAATTTGGCAGTATTCTTAGAAATCTCTTTATCGTAATAACTTGAACTTGTATCTTATCGCTCGGAAGCAACCGATCATTATTTCTGTCGACTGACGTGTCTTGTTCATTGACTGCAGAAATCTTGCGAGCTTGGGGCCCAGTTTGCTGAATTGGAGAGGAGACAAATTCAACTCAACCTTGATCTGGAGCTGGCCAAGGAGAATTTGAAGAAGGCCCAAGACGAAGCAGCCATTATGGGAGGTAACAATTTTGTCGACTGTTAGTCTTGCCATCTTTTCTTTTCAACCTTTAAACCGAGTGATTCCACTCCAACAGATGTGCATAGTGAAAATCGTCAACTCCAGGCTCGTCTGACGAATGTTATTTCTTTATACAAAATGAAGTAGGCCCTGGAGCAGAAGGATCTTGACCTCGCAGCAGCATAGAAGACGGGGCGGGAGAAAACTGAACTCGCCGACAAAAGTTGGCTTCAGTCGGCAAGTTAGAAGAAGAGAACACCAAGTTGAAAACCGTTGTCGATGAAGCCAAGAACGAAGTCGTGCAGCTGAAGGAGGAGAAGGTCGCCTTGACAGACAGAGTCGGCGATCTCACTCAGAAGAGGGACGAGCTGGAAACTTATCTCGGAGGTCTTGCCAAGAAAAAGTTCCTCATGCTCGAACGTACCTTTCTTTATCCGACTGACTGCAAAGAACTTTTCCGTTGTGTCTCTATCATCTCAACACCCCTTTGTTTGTGCAGAATTTTGTCATAACTTTGAGGAAGAAACCGGGCGGATCGAGACAAGCTTAGACCCCATCAACTCCCCCATCAAGGACGAAGCTGCTATGAATGTACTGCGAGTAGAATCTCGTCTCGCTAGTGTTTTGGACTGCCTTGGCCGACTGAAAGTAGTGGTGTCGCGGATCGACACGGAGCTCTGGCCCAATGCTACGTTCCAGAATGACCTCGAATCACTGATGACTCGACTCAACGGTATCCCTGAACGAGTGCAGGCGTGGAAGAAGTCATCTGCACGCTGCGGTGCTGATGTGGCTCTGTCGCTGCTCCGGGTCCATTGCAACGAAGTCAAAGAAGAGAAGTTGGCGGCTCTCAAGGTTGCCAACACCAAGAAGCTCCAATTCCAATCTTTCATGGAGACCTTCATCGATGTTGCAACTCGCATTGCAGACGGCATCGACCTTGACAGTTTCGTCGAGCCAGCAAGTCCTACTCCTGCCGAGTGAAAACTTGATTTTATTTGCCTCGGAATGTTGAGTGATGCTGTAATCATTAAAACTCTTTCGGGCTCGACACTCAAGTACTTCTCCTGGTGGTTCTGAACATTCATGGATTTTTCCGAACTTGGTTTTTCTTTTGAATGCAGTTGCTTTGTCTTTATCACCTTCAGATTTCTTGACTTGAGCGAATTGGGAATCATAACTGAATCTTCGAGTGAAAGGGTCGTTCTTCACTCAGAGTAGACATTGTACTTGTGACGCAGCTCCGAGTGCAACCAAACATTGTACTTGACGCGCAGCTCCGAATGTAGCCAGACGTTGTACTTGTGGCACAGCTGTGAGTGCGACCAGACGTTGTACTTGTGGCGCAGCTCCGAGCGCAACCATACATTGTACTTGTGGCGCAGCTCTGACAGCAACCAAACATTGTACTTGTGGCGCAGATCCGACTGCAACCAGACGTTGTACTTGTGGCGCAGCTCAAGGTGCGTGGCCAAGCTTCCGAGTGAGAAGGTTGTTCTTCACCCAGAGTATATTTTGGAACTTAGGCGAGTACGGGGCCGCAGCTAAGCCCCCGAGTGGGAGGATTGCTCTCCACTCAGAGTAATTTTGTAACTTAGACAAGTATGGGATCACGGCTAAGCCCCCGAGTGGGAGGATTGCTCTCCACTCGGAGTAGTTTTGTAACTTAGGCGAGTACGGGATCGCGGCAAAGCCCCCGAGTGGCAGGATTGCTCCACACTCGGAGCAGTTTTGTAACTTAGGCGAGTACGGGATCACGGCTAAGCCCCCGAGTGGGAGGGTTGCTCTCCACTCGGAGTAATTTTGTAACTTAGGCGAGTACGGGGTTGCGGCTAAGCCCCCCAAGTTGGGAGGATTGCTCTCCACTCAGAGTAGTTTTGTAACTTAGGCGAGTACGGGATCACGGCTAAGCCCCCGAGTGGGAGGGTTGCTCTCCACTCAGTGTAGTTTTGTAACTTAGGCGAGTACGGGATCATGGCTAAGCCCCCGAGTGGGAGGGTTGCTCTCCACTCGGAGTAGTTTTGTAACTTAGGCGAGTACGGGGCCGCGGCTAAGCCCCCGAGTGGGAGGATTGCTCTCCACTCGGAGTAGTTTTGTAACTTAGGCGATTACGGGATCACGGCTAAGCCCCCGAGTGGGAGGATTGCTCTCCACTCGAAGTAGTTTTGTAACTTAGACGAGTATTGGGTCGCCGCTAAGCCCCCGAGTGGGAGGATTGCTCTCCACTCAGAGTAGTTTTGAAACTTAGGAGAGTACGGGGTCGCGGCTAAGCCCCCAATGTGGCACCCCGGCTCAGAGCAACCGGTTTACCTTGCATTGCCAACCCAGAGATCATGTCTTTTGGCGACACACAACATCTTGGTACAGAAATCACCGCTTTATTGAAACTAGCGGAAGCATAGTGTGACATTACATCAAGTTGCGAGGACAAGCGGCACACTCGGTGCGGCTGAACAATATGTACATTATTTAGTGAACATAAAGGGGCCTCGAGCACGACATCTACACGGCAGCGGAACAACAACGTAGCGGGACTCCATAGCACAGGGACACCGATGTGGACATGGTCTAGACACAGCAGCACTCCGATCCAGTTAGACTTTCCTGAAATCTGGCATAACACGCCAAGTCAGTACATTGAATGTACTTGCAAGCTCATAGCAAACAGAACCATAATGGCAAACAATATCATGACATTTAATCAATTTAAATGCAAACAACGTCATGCTACTCATGTTGTGAAACCAAACTTGTGCATCGAGTCACTCGGACTCTCTTACCAACAGGTTGCCTCGCAACCGAACAGTGCTCATGACGAAGCACGAACGGAACCACACCTGGTTCAACTAGTTACCTCGTAACCAATAGTGATAAATCTCGGATCACAAGTGATACCACAACGGTCAGTCTCGCTGACATCATCATTAGCCAACCAGTGCAATGCAAATTACTTAGTGTGCAAGATTTATTATTAAAAGTTGATCCATGCACTACAAAAAAAATACACTTCTGTGATAATACGTGTTTTTCACAGTAGGTCGCATTTTCTATCATGCATGTGCATCCATGACGATTTTATGACAGAATCAAGATAGTCATACCCGTGCTGTCGTAGAAGTATTCCATGACATTACCAAAATTATCATCACGGAAGTGTCTACTTCCATGACGATAAATCCCGCGTCACAGAAGTGCTTTCGTCAAGGGTGACCGACACGTGGCATCCACCGTAACGGAACGCCGTTAAGCTATCGGGTCGGGTTTTGGATCCGATAACCCGTTAACAGCCCCGACCAATGGGGATTTTCCACGTGTAAAATCATCATTGGCTGGAGGAAACACGTGTCGGCTCATCGTTGGGACAGATGTCATCCACTCATTGGACAGAAGGCGCCTATGATACGTCGACACGTGGCACGGCCCAACAGAGGCCCATCCTTGTGAAAAGGCCGGCCCATTTGACTTGGTCAAAAGGTGGCGGGCCGGCCCATGTAAAGCCGGTTAACGGCATGTTCGCATATAGCACATTTACAACCCGCTAACCCAAGGCCCGTTATGCCCTATCCGAATTAGGCCCAGTAGCGTCATCTGGGCCACCCAATATGATTCCAGCCCGTTTTCACTTCTGGCCCATGTATGGCCCATGACGCCTTTCGGCCCATATGAGGCCCTATGTAACTCTTGGCCTATTAACGGCCTGTGGTGAAACTGGCCCGTAATGAACAGTGTATCACTTTACACCCATTAACGGACTGTGGTGAAACTGGCCCGTAATGAACAGTGTATCACTTTATACCCATTAATGGCCTGTTATTCCGTTGGGCCGTTTCCAGCCCATGTTATCTTTCGGCCTTCTCAGAGCCCATTTATTCTTGGGCTCATTTCCAGCATTCGTTTACTTACGTCCCGTTACTGTCATTTTTTGCTTGTGGGCCAAATTCAGCCCGTGGTTACAGTCGGCCCGTTTGTGGTCCGTTAATACGTTGGGCCGTTTTCATAGCATCATCAAATACGGCCTATTAATGATGGCCTGTTATGGTCGGCCCATGAACGGACGATTCCAACTCTAGCCCGTTTACGGCCATAATGCGGCCTGTTATTGGCCCATGTTTGGCCAATCGATCATACTGCCCGTATAAGGCCCATTGATGATAGGGCCCGTAGAAGGCCCATTGTTTCTATGGCCCGTAGAAGGCCCATTGTTTCTACGGCCCATAGAAGGCCCACTGTTTCTACGGCCCGTAGAAGGCCCACTGTTTCTACGGCCCGTAGGAGGCCCAGTGTCGCTACAGTAAATATTAGCCCATGGTTATTGTGGCCTAGTTTTAAAAAATAGGTTATTGCAGCCACTAGCAAACCACGGAAAAAGAACTGCAATGACTACAAGCAAACAAATAAACAAGACAACAAGGAAATAAATAAGAAAGCAACTTACGCTAGGCTATCACGGCTATCACACATATTACATCCACTGGGCATCAAAGTTCGCCACCAGTGCAAATAAACGCGCCGACAAAAGAATACACAAAACTAAGAGCACTTCAGAAGGCACTAGGCCTGGCCAGGTCGGGCCCCCCCAAACAGCTGAAGAAGCTGAGTAGACCTCAGTTGTGTCAATGATAGATGCATCAACACTAGTTTTAAGGCATGATGGTGCGCACGGCAGTCCTCTGACATCTTCATTGCATCTTTGACTTCAAGTCGGAGCTGAGCTGAAGCAAGCCTTTTCGCTTTAAGTTGAGACTGAAGAAGTCGAACTGATTGAGGCAGCGACTGCATAGAGGTTGTCTCACACCTGCTGGTGAGTAGCTTCAACTCACTGTCTTCATCAAGACAGGACCTTGGGGTCATCTCGCTGTCCTCAAGATGGTTTGGCTCACTATCTTCCCTAAAGTTTTGCCTGGCATAAGAGATACGAGTCTGAAAGAGAAACAAGGAGACACGTAACAGGTTTCACAATTATATAAGCAAATAAATGGATCTGCTCTACATAAGGAACATGTTTTTACAACTACAATTTGAAACTGGTAGTTGTTGCAAACATCCAATCAGATGTAAACAGCAAAGCAAATAGCAGTGGAGGAAATGATGGCTATCCAAATTATACTAGAACAAAGTTTGAAGGCTTGAGAAGGATGAACTTACATTACATGTTAACACGGGCTGGACAAAGCCCTTCTCCATGTTGATGGAAGGATAATTCAATAAATTCCCCAAAGAAAATTCTTTATAAGCGTTGCCATTATTCTACATTTTGCAAAGAGTAAATATAGATCAAATAATATTGGAAGAAACAGAGGATAATGAAGCTCAGGTGCAGACTGATGATACATAATCAAATAGCAATTAATTAAGTACAGTGTTACAAGGCAAAAGGGAGAGAGGTACTGACAAGAGCAATGCAGAGCCCATTATTGTTTTGAGATCGTATGATCCTTTGAGCAAGGAGATTCATCTGAAATTAGTTTTCATACAAGAGAGAAGGTAAGGCACAAAGAGAGAAGGTAACGACAATTTGTTTGTTTTGCACGCAAAAAAAATGTGCAAGTTTTGAAAATCAATGTCTCCAACTCGAAACTTAGATTGTCCATTCAATTCAAATATGGATCATTGAGCTACTACAAGAAAATACCATCATACGGTCCAATTCAAATGAAATTCCAAATGTGTTTATCCTAAATATGATGACAAAAGCAAAAATGTGTATGTGTATGAATAAAGTGGATGATTATAAAGTTTGAACATGCCCGTATGTGTATATCTCTAGGTTTGATATATGAATTTGAAATCACGAAATCCCGTCTTAAAAAATGTACCTCTGTTTAAATGAATTACAAAAGCTAATGATGGACTCGAATTCCAAAATTCCAATCTTAGGTTTGTAATTCTGGTACATCAAGGTATATCATGCATGTTCAAAAGTATCGTTATCTCATAGTACAAACTGTGAAACAAATTGATCAACCATGAGTGCACAATATCTCAATTATGCTAAAGTCCCTCAAATATAGACACCTCACTCTTTATCTTAGGTCAACCCCCCCCCCCACCCCCGGCCCCACCACACACACACACATAGAGAAGTCGTTCTCTCCCCCAAACACCAACACACGAGCACATTAAAACCCCTCTCTCTTGTAAAGTCCAGACCCCAACATAGGTCTCTATCACTTTGTCTCTCGGGCATGCACACATCTCTTCCCTCACTCTCTAGGTCTCCCGCTATCTCTCTTACCCAAGCACACGCACTATGTAGAGTGTATATTTCCCATACACACAAAACGTCGCCCCCAAACGTCTATCTCCCTAGTTATGTGGTTCTCGTGCACTCACCTCACACACCACCCCCACTGCAAACAAGCACACTTTGTCTCCTTGTGCACCACTCTCCTCTTTCTATCTCTCCCACATGCGGACCCGCCCTAGCTCCTTCCTTGTATACATATATGTCGTGACTCTTTGCATAGCTCCCTAATGTATAACCGTTCTCGATTTCGCACATTGTTCTCTACACCATCTATTCTAGATATCTAATGAAGTCCCTATCACACACACGATGACTCGCTTCCCTTGCGTCTCCGTTCATAGGCCAATTTCGGACAATGTCAACATTGTCTCCCTATCTATACGCCATTTATGGACACAAACGACCCCTCTCACCCCCTCTCTTCCTCTCTCTCTCTCTCCGTCTCTAGCTCTCTCTTTCTCTCGCTCTCACACCCCTCTCCCACACACACACTCGATGCCTCTTCCAAATAGTCTGCTCCCCCCACCCGCACCCGTGCTATCTCGCTACTACACATGTCACACCATTCCCCCTTCCCTTATACTAGGTTTACATCATTAGTGGTCTCTCCACTCCACATACACTCTCTCCCTCTCACACACAAATGTGTGCACAAACACACACAGACACGCACAAACACCCATTTATCTGGATCCTCATCTCTCCTCATGTCCGCATGTGTATCTCACACACTCACTCTCTAATTATGTATATGTGTCTCCACGTTACACAACACAAAGCCCCATGTACATGTCTCTCTCTATCCTCCACACACATAGACACAAAGAATCTGTTATCATTGCCTCAGTCTCTAACATATCACACACGCACACTGTCTCTCTCTCTCTCTCGCAAACACGCTCAACAAGGGTTTCCCCATGAATAACTTACCGTCTATTCATCAACAGTCGTGGCAGTACGGCAAACACGAGACGTGAAAAAGAATAAATCTACACGTGTTTAGACCACCTAGTATGACTACTAGGACTAGAGCAAGCCAAAAAGCGCGCCGCCGTCACCCCCTCCTTGTTGGCGACGGGAAAATCTTTGTTTTACACAGTCGAGAAGTCATTGTGCTAAGGCCCCACATGCTGAGGCGTTGAATAGAATGTAGATGCTAGTTTACGGAAGCAAGTATCGATAATACGTTTGTATCTCCATACTTATATTTCTTCTCTTATAAAGAACCGAGTTGGTGATGATGGTACGTGTGCCATCTTGCAATATAGACCGTCCGATCTATATCTGACGTATGGAAATTAAACTAAAAGATACCCGCACCCCTCTCCACATTTGCAGACAAGGCCTTCCCTCATTCATCCTTATCTCCAACAAACCTCATTGTTGAGCAATTAAGAAAGGAAGCCTCTGGAACAAACTGGCCTGGTGGCTGCTGCCAGCGTCGTCAATCCCCATGCCTCCGCTCAGTCCGACCACCAACCACCACCACACCCCACTCCTCTTCACCTTATCTCATATTTCTCGAGATATCATTAGTTTTTACACATGGGATTACTCCCGCAAGGGTCAATCACAACAAGTGTTTTATAAAAAAATGCATCTTGATATTCCGTGCAATGCACGGATCTTGCTAGTACTCCTACACAAGACTAAGTTGGTGATGCTGGTGTGTCTGCCATCCGTCATTTTTGACCATTAGATCCACATCTAACGATTGTGAGGTAAGTTGTTGCCTTTTCTCACCAACATCCCACTTGTCTACCAATTTGTAGAAAAGCCCATAATTAGTATCTTAAAACCAACCACATCCCTCCCTGACCTCACCAAAACAGCCCAAGGAATATATTCTAATTGAAACATAATATATCTCTAGTGACATATGTATATCAAAATTAGAGTGTTTTGTACCAAGTTTGTGAATAAGTATTATTCTAATTATGATTCGTTGCAATGGACATGAACATTGCTAGTATTTCCAACCATGCATTTTTTTCCTAGTATTCCATAGTTTCGAGTTTTCCATCAAGATATTAGTCACTCATGGTTGATATTTACTTTCAATCATGTACACATATGCACTATATAACTAGCCTTGCTTATTGGCTTCCAAAGCTTAACTTTCACTCCTGCTTACAATATGTAGAGTATTTAACAAAAAACTACCACTTTCAACTAGCCCTAGGAAGAATCTATTGTACAAAAATAGCAAAAACATACCCAAAATTTCTTAATCCACGCCAAAAACTACCTAGTACTCCTACCGTTTAGGTTCGTTTAAACCCATTTATGACAGGGTTGGCCCACACGTCTGTGCTGACGAGGCAGCTTAAACCAACACATTTTGTTTGACCGTTGACACGAGGGACCCACATCTAACCTTCTATCCTGTTATTCCCCCTCAAATCATTATTTTTCCTGAACATTACTTCAAACAGTACTGATGCGTGTTCGTCGGTGGCACCGGTGATGAGCGAGTTGGCCGCCGCTCTGCCGGATGGGCCGGATGCCGCGCTAGCCTCCGCACGGGTTGGCAGGCTGGCCCGAGCGTGACTCACGAGCGAGCAAGCCGCCGCGCTGGCCTTCGCTCGAGCCAGATGGCTGGTCTTAGCACGGCACACGCGAGCAAGCCGCCGTGTTGCCGTGTCAATCTAGCTAGCAAACCTTGCAGACAAGCAGCTGGACGGAGCTATCTTGACTAGCTAGCGGCCGCGAGCGCCGGACGGAGCTGGCATCCGGGCTGCCGCAACATGGGCTCCGCACCGTCGGCGGTTTTGACCTCGCCTTCTGCCAGCGGCGGTAGCTGTGTCCCATGGCCGAGGATGACTAGGTGGACGGGCCGGAGGTAGGAGGCACTCGAGGATTTTTGTTGGTAAGAGCATGTACAATGGTTGATAAGGTAGTCTTATCTTAAGTCTGCCACCTATGCAAGTGGTAGTAGTTTCTTGGCATTTTAGTGGTTTCTTGCATTATTAGAGCAAGTACAATAGAGCTGAGTCAGCGGGCTATAAGAAATAAACTAGTATATTTCTGCTTAATTGGAGGAAAGAGAAGAGGAGAGAGAAGGTAAGCGGGCTCTTCGTGAAGAGCCAGCTCTAGCACGTGCTCCTAGGCACTTTGTGAGAATGAGAAGTGGGCCACATAATAAAAAAGTAGTACACTCTTTTGATCTATTATTGTACATGTTGGCTATAAGATGGGCTGTAGATGACATGGCACTGGCTTATAGCCAGCAGCAGATGATAGGGATTTCTTGTAAGGAACAATGTACGTACTACTAGCGACAAAAGGCGATTCTAGGTTGCATTGTACTCCAATGAGTACTACTAGTGGTCGCGGGAGTGTATACCTCGTTTTGTGGGTTCGATCCTGGCCAAATGCATGACGGCCTTTTTAAAAGAATAATACTACTACACTTCGTTGCGAGCCAATATTTTACACGGGTAGTTTGAGTTTTGAAGTCAAACGGACGTGCGGCCCCACAATCTGGGTGCACTGGACAGCCTAGCCACGTGAATGGGTTTTCCTTCCCAGCATCGCGTGGCTTGCATGCTCGCCCTAGCCGCACCTCGCTTGCAGCTTCCTCATCAGCTAGTAGCATATTTAAACTAGCACCTCCCAATTAAGCCCGAGGAGCCGGAAAAGCCTGGCGAGGCATTGGGAACTATGCAATATGGCTCTGTACGTAAAGTGCTCTACTCCCTCCGTCTAGGTGTGTAAGTCACCTTACGTGACCAAATAATCCCAAAACACTTAGGCACTGTACATTAACTCCCTTCTCGTTTTTTTTGTGGCATATCAACCAATAAGATATGTGGGTTGTGCATGCTTTCAATGACTTGAGACTACTAAACATAACATGCAGTGGTTAGTTCATTGCATGCAATGCTATTAATTAGCAAAAAGACATTAAGTTTTCTCGTTTTCCTCTCCGCCTTGGTCGCGATGCACAACATAAGATGACTTACACACCTAGATGGAGGAAGTACTACTACTCTGTAGCTTGTGGCGTTGCACGCATGGACTTCACTCCATTATCGGCTCTACTATAAAAGAAATTCCTCTTGACGTGTTTTTTTAAACGGAGGCAAAAGCTTTGCTTCATCTCATTCATAAAGAAGGAACTACTAACAAAGTTCGACGAGATCCATTACACCTCCACAAATGGAAGCGAAAAGCCTAGTCTCGCTGTATCAAATAACTCAAATGTTCTGCCCCCACAGTAACCGTCGCTGATAAACAGGCTGCTAGTGTGTGCGTGAGAGGAGCACCTGAGTAGGACAGCTACGTGAGAGGAGCGGCTGAATAGAGCACCGAGAGTACCCACTAGGCCACTACGCAGGTGTACTTCCCCTGCATTGATAGTACAGCGATGGTTCTAGAGAACAGTAGTACCCTCCACTTCCAACTGTAGCTCCTTGGCCCTGAGATTCAAGAGTTCAAAACCGGTGCACTATACTATACTAGACTAGAAGTACAGTACATCGCACTACTAGTTGAGAAAAGTAGTATTAGTACTGCTACAGTACGAGTACGTACTCCTCCGTCACATAATGTAAGACGTTTTTTGGCACTAGTTGGCGTGTACAAAAAATGGCAAAAACATACCCAAAATTTCTTAATCCACGCCAAAAACTACTACCTAGTGCCAAAATTTTCTTACTAGTGCTATTATTTACAGTATAATGCAATCCCATAACGTTCCATAATCCCTTTCTTTCAAAAAAATCTCTTATGGAGAGAAGATTGCTATCTCCACATGAGCTTCTCATAGGCCAGCGCCACCGCATGCAGTCATGTGAGAGAGAGGGAGACATCCATGTAGCATGCAGAGAGAGGAGAACGCGGGCGGACAGCCAATGGGCTGCATGGGGCATTTATAGCTGCTAGCTCCTCCCATCCATGCGCCAGGGGTATTTCCGTCCAGAAAGCATGCAGCGAGCCCCTGCCTTGGTATCCGGGTCTACTCTTATGCGCAGAGTAAAACGAATCGGAGGGAGTACTAGTGGTAAATAATAGCCTCACCCCTTCGCTGAGGAACGATCTACAGTTGGAAGGGACGAGGCCCTGCGGTTACTACGCTCGTATCTCCTCCTCGCCAGTTCCCCTCCCCCCGAAGAGAAGGCAATTCGTCGTTGTTCCCATGGATTCGCCAGGCGGTTCTCCTCCTCGTCGGGGCTGGGAGACCTTGGACGACGATCCTGTGGGAGAAATCGCACGCCGCTCCGACGTCCTCATCGCCGCAAGACTCGGTGCTTCCTGCACCAACTTTTTCAAGACGCTGCTTAAACAGGCCATGCTTGTTGGTCTTCCATGCGTCCTCGAGGAGAAGGTTCTTCTATGGGACAATCCTTCAAATAGTCCACCGCTCCCTGTCCATGGTTGCACGTTGACTCTGCTAGAGTTGCCGACGTTGAGAGGTAGTCGGATTTTGTCCGATGAGCAGGTCAGTAATGGAGTTTGATCATGTAGTACTTAGTTATTCCATGAGTAGGTCAGTAATGGAGTTTGATCATGTAGTACTTAGTTATTCCATTTCCATCCCGTAATTTCTCCGCTGCCCACCATCTTATGTATATAGGTCTGGGTCGGTGCCAACGAAGATTGGCTTTCATACCTCCGGCCGGATACCACCATCATTTTGCACAACATCCATAGCAGTGCGGCCGTTCCGGTAGAACCCTTCTCCACCATTGGGATCGGCCTTCCGGACTGGCTGGGCTTGAATACGTATGATGATGCCTACATGAGATTGAAGAAGATAGCAATTTCGGACCCGCCGACAAAGCGACGCGGCTACGACGATTACTATCTCATCGCGGTGTTCGACATAAGGATTGCCATCAATGCAAGAGGCAGTAACGGCAGAGGCTGGCGCATGTTGGCGGCGGCAGATTTGTACACCTACACGTTTGAAGACACCGTGCGCCATCTAGGCCGCATCTTCGCGGTGACAAGCCAGGGGACTTGTTTCATCTGGTTGCCATCCTACGGTATGGGAGATTACAAACGGAATGCACAAACCATCATTTGCATCCCTAACGGTACTCCATTATTTTGCAGGGACCAGTCATCCCCCGATCAAAATAAGATCGTCGATCCTGGATGTGCATTTGCATCCGTGATTCGGTCTAACCTGGAACCTTGTAGCTGACTTTGGCATATTGGGATCAACTATCTTAGCAGTCGTTACCCATGGTACCACTGATGTGCAACATGGTCACGCAATCTACCACGATCGGACTGTCACCATCTACCCAGGTATTCCATTTTTTAACCCTCTCGCCTTCTCTTTCATTGTTGTACTAGTAGTATACTTTGTAGTACTAGTAGGAGTACTTTTTACCTTGGAGGACGCGTATAGCTAGCTAGGCCCTTGAAGACTTGAACCCACTAGCTGCCACCATTTTTGTTTTTCCATGTCTTACTATCTCATCCATGTAGCCAAGAGTGGCTATATATAATAAGCCGGTTATTTTACTTCCTCCATACCGGAGTAGTACTATTTGCTGCATAGTATTACTGACCGCCATATTTGAGCACAACATTATTATGCATGGACCTTGACTACGTACGTCACCATGTGTCCAGATCTGGGATGCTGCGTGTACCAGATGAACGGCGCCGAGTTCGACCCCTGTGATGCTACGTGGGAGCCGAGGAACACTCTTGGAGAGTACTCGCTTTTCATCGGGGACAGCTACCCCATTGTGAAGCGGATGCCACCTTCCATGCACGACACGGAAGGCCTGCCGTTCATGAAGCATGGTTGTGTCTTCAGTGCGCACCGCCAGATGAACGACATGCTGGGACACGCTATCCCTGATTTATGTCGCTTCAGCTTGGATGAGTCTCCATCGTGTGGAACCGGACTAGAAAGCTTCGACAATGATTCCCGTTGCCCACCGATGTGGATCGTGCCATCCATGAAGAACACCTGGGACTGGAACCTGGAGGAGGACATGTAGCCCATCTATAACGTGTAGGTGGAGTACGGTAATTGTGAACGGTGGCGCTGTGAATATATGTAGACTAGTCGTGCACAAATTTATCACATGAATTGGAGATGAACTTGTGTGGCATACTGGCATTTGTCCTTTAGAATTTATTACTAGTAAATGTGTTATGTGTACATGCAACTTGTGTAGTTGTTGCACAGGCTCCAACACACTCTTTGAGAAAAAAAGGTGGCACAACTTTGGATATACGTGACGTGGCAGCATCATACAGTAGCATCGTTCGCTATAGTTGTAGTACACTACTACTAGGACGACAACTCCTATAAAACCTTGCGCTTGGCCCTTTGCCTCTTCGGGAGGTTCAATAGTTCGTACTCGTGTGAACCTTGCACTTGGCTCTTCGCTTCTTCGGAAGGTCCAACAATGATGATACTACAATACAATATGCTTCTGGCAATCTGACACCGATTGAACTGCTACACGTCCACCGCGAGGGCGAGGACAAGGGAGAGGGAGAGGGCACTGTAGTCAAAACCCTCTCCTCGTCCTGCGAACCACCGCGCGCGTGTGCGAGGGAGAGGCATAGTAAGCAAGCTTCTCCTCGTTCAGCGAGTTGACGGGACACATCAAAGCAGTACTAGTAGTAGTAGTAGTCCATATTGCGTCCTTTCCGATTAATATGGCTTAATTTGAAACGAGAAAAATACACTAGCGGTCAACCTATGTAACAATACGCTCTTTACGGTCACTATATATAGTTTTGCGGCGATTATACAATCACTAGCTCATCGTAGAGCACCGTATTGCACCCTACTGACCGGCCACATAGTCGACGTGGCACTTTGTTGACTGGTTAAATTGTCACCTAGTTTCTGGGTCCCACCTGTCAGTTGGCAGAGCAAAGAAATCAGTTAAACAAAACTTTACGCAGGCGCAACATGAGTCCAACCCTTGCGCGTGAACCGCCCTGGCTGTGTGTGTGAGTGCATGCACGTGTCCTCCCTCGGTCTTCCAACAAAGAGTGTACATCGGCTATAAAACAAAGAGTGTAGTACATGATGTACATCTACACTTCCAATGCATTTAGCCATTAATCTAAATCGATATTGATTGACTAACGCACCAACTTGTGCTGTAGGTATAGGCTACATGTCTATCCTTAATTACAGCATGCAACGGCCTTCATTTAATCTTCTTATCTCAATGGTCGCATGCACACATAAGTCTGTTACTTTTGGGCGTTAATTATGCCCTGGTCAATGTGTAAATCTCTAATGTACAGTCTTTCACGGACGTAGGGAGTAGGTTGAGCACTTGAGCGTGAGCGTGTGTGTTGCATCGTGTGCTGTGTGCCGCATGGGTGCGTGAGTGTTGCGTGTGTCCATGTGTACGTGTGAGTGTTGCATGTTGCATGCATGGGGCTTACTCCCTCCCATTGACATGTTCATATTTCAAGCTTCCTCTGTTCCCTCCATATGGTGATACTCCCTCTGTTCCCAAATAGTACAGAGTAAAAGCCTCCCTCTGTTCCCGAATACGGAGTATTTGTCTTTCTACAGATTTCAACAAGTGACTAGGTATGGAGAAAAATGAGTGAAGTGAGCATAGAGGCATAGGGATACTGTAGAAAGGAAGTCCTCGCGATCCATTATTCCCCATCTCGGTCAGAGAGAACTATTCAACTAGTCTTCGCAGTGAAGTGACAATACACGCTGCAGCAGATGGGACACGTAATTAATAAGCTGAACCAGCGTGTTGGTGTTACTAAATCAGCCTTACCCAGTACTGCCATCTCTTCTTCTTCCTCCTCTCTTCTTCTTCCTCCTCTCTTCCCCATCGTCGGCCGCACACCATTTACCCCCGCTCACTGCTCGCCTGCCCGCGCCATCTTCCTTGGTAGCTCGCGTGTACCATATCCCCCCGCTCACTGCTCGGCCACACGAGGAGAAGCTTCTTCGCTCGCCCGCCTGAATCCACTTCCCCGCTGGCTCGCAGGCACCGAAAACCCCAATGGCAAAACCGACTGACACACAGAGCCGCGATTGGAATTCCCTCCTCGATGTTCTCTTGGAGCAGATATGTAGTCGTATGGACCTACTCAGCACCGTCCGTCTGGCCGCATGCTCGGTGTCTTTGTACCATCTACTCGTCTGCAACCGGCCGGCTCTTTTCAAGACACCCTGCTTGCTAATGCCCGATCCTCGAAGGTGGCCCAGACACCGACTTGACAATCCTACGGAGGTTGCCGTGGTGCCCCTCGACATGCTACCACTACCCGTCCACCTGTCCTTCATGTGCGGCCACTACTGGGCGGGCATGAAGGCCAACTGGATCGTCCTCATCCACCACACCGGTAGTCCATGGCGTCTCGTGGATATCTACACCCAGCGAGAGATCACCCTTACATCGTTGGATACCGCTGCCATCGAGCCTCGCGGCCCGCCGGACACTCCTGCCTACTACGCACGAGACGCGTCAAGCTTTTGGCTCGACCTTTGTTTGCAGAAAGTTGTAATCTGCGAAGTGCCCACACCATCAGAAGACTACATGGATTACAAGCTCATTGCCTTGTTCAACATGCGATTAGTCTATCTGGAATCCGGTCGCCATACATGGTTATGGCTCATCATCAATCCTGTTGAGGCAACATTTCTGTCTGATGCTATAGTGCACGATGGCATCGTTTACGCGGTCGACGCACAGATTGGCTGCCTATACTAGTGGAATCTATCGTCGTGTAATTGTTCTATCTTATCTCATCTTTACCTTATGAATACGACTGCCTGTTCATTTGTTACAAATTTAGAATGCATAGCATGTCTATAACCACATCATTGCTATATGTTCCTCTCATTTCCTAGATTTTTATGACCACACATGTTATTGTTAGAGTTGATATGAGAACAATTGGCATCTAATGATTGTTAGAATACATATTATGAGCATAACATCATGATTGCTATATGTTACTCTCGTTTACAAGATTTTTATAACAACGCATGTTATTGCTTAGAGTTGATATGAGAACAGTAGTAGTAACTGCTATGGTAGAATATGAGTAGGTGCTGTCATAGCTGTTTTCCTCTCATTGTTACATGATGTTTGAACCATGACATATTGCTAGAATATGAAAGCCATTGGCTTATTTTTTTTAACTTGGGGTATGATTATGACCACGGCATTGCAATTCTCTGTCTATGATATGTGTCACTGTTATAATAATCTTAATTCCACACATACTCTGAACATGATTGTTTATTTTTGTCCTTTTGGTCTCCAATTTGAATTGTTGCAGCAGACGCAAATGCGCTGGCCTTCATGATTCCAGGACCTGGAATCGTACCAGCCAATGGCTGGTGGTTTATCGCTCGTTCAGCTGATGGCGGTCATTTGATGCTCATTCGCACGTACCAAATTGACCAAACCATTACATCAAACCACATGCAGTACAATGCGTGGGGCGTTCCTGACATTGATGGCTATGGTTGCTTCATGTTCGAGAAAGATCTCAGCTCCGTTGGGCCAGGCGTATTCAACTAGAGGCAGGTTTACAGCCTCGGCAACCACTCATTGTTCCTCGGGCTCAATTATCCGATCATCCAACCAATCATCGATCATATCACCGGCAATGATTACTGTGCTATGCAACTTCCATTCGCGAGGGGGCTGTGTTTACACATCATACCATGGGTTTCATGAATCACCATATCCAGAGATTCGTCGACACAGCTTGTTGCCAGATAATCTTCAGTGTGTGAAAGGCATCAAGCTTCCATGCGATGGATGGCTTTTGCAAACCCGACATGCGGCGATGTGGTTCATGCCAACAGCAAATATGCACAACTTGATTCGTGCTGATATCTAGACTGAGCCATGTATTGTGCTGCTGTAGCACGACCCTCTTTTGTTGGATATTATGTATTGTTGTTAGTTTGAAGCACTCCTCTGGTTTGAAGGATAGATACCTTCCTGGGATCAAGTGCATCCTAACTCACCTGCATAGGATGTACTGATAATGATGATGGAGATGTTGTGCAGAAGCCATATATATAATATACATCAGTTAGGCTTCAAGTGCGTACTTGTTAGTTAAACATATGTATAAATTGTGACACTAAATACGACTAGTAAGTACTCCAGTATAGTAGTAGTACTAGTATACGTCGGTCAAATTATTCATCATGTCCACACATTGAATATACGTGACAACACACTGTGCGTGAAGTGACACAAGAATCCCGGCGATGTGTTCGGGTATTCTGGACTTCAGATTTGGAGTACCACTTATCTGTCGAAATCTTTCATCATTCACTTAAAACAGTCGATTGATCATACATTGAGCACCATATAACTGGAATTGCCGGTGCAAGTCGAAGAAGGATTGGCCGGTGCTGCCGTCTGGCGTCAAGTTCGATCCCACGGATCAGGAGCTGATCGAGCACCTTGAGGCCAAAGTGAGTGCTGACAGCGCGAGATTTCAGTCTCTCATCGATTTGTTCATACCAACCATCGACAGCGAGCACGGCATATGCTACACCCAACCTAAGAAACTTCCAGGTAAGACACCGATCGGCCGTCTACTTGCACAAACATATTCCTTTGTTTATAGCTCTATTTTTCTTTTTAGACGCAGACCTGGTGAAGCAATTACAATTTGATAGTTAATAAAAAGTGAAACAAGTGACTGCAACATGCCAAAGATGTTATGAAAATGCCAACTAGGTACACTAAAACCTGTATTCCACAATACTGCAGGTATCACACTGAGTGGCCTAAGGAAGCATTTCTTCCTGCGCAATTCCAGGGCGTTCAAAAGGAGCACGTGGATGCGTCGCAAGATACAGTCGGAGTGCGGCATGCATGCGATGTGGCACAAGACAGACAATACCTTGCCGGTGATGGTCAACGGCCGGCAGACGGGCAGCAAAAAAGGTTCTGGTGTTGCACACCAACAAGAACTTCGACCAGCACAGGACCAACTGGGTGATGCACTAGTACCACCTCGGGGACCTGGAGCAAGAGAAGGAGCGGGAGCTTGTCCTCTGCAAGATTTTCTACCAGACGAACACTAGGGCCAGGAGTAAAAAGATTATAAGTTAGTTTGGTATTGGTAGTTGTACTACCTTGTCGTCCGCAAGTTGGTATTGTTGTTAACGATCTTTTGGTATGAACTTGCATTTGCTTCCAACCATCATGCCGAGGGTCGACGTGGATATAAAGCTGAATCATTTGTTTCAAAACGAATTTTCAGGCACCTGATTTTTATTTGATGGTTAGCATAAGCACCCGCCGTTCGAATTCTCAGTTCTCCAATTTTTTCGAAACAAGTTCATGCACTTATTGTCACGATAAAAAAACAATATCCGTGCTGCATCCCAGTTATCAATCTGTACTTGCAGAATTCTCTCGTTTATTGAGCACGTATATTGTTTTCTCAGGTCGAGCAAGTTTCAACTGGGTTGTAGACTGCCCAGGGTTGGTTTTGTTTTTAACAGGCCCATCCCATGACGACAACGGGGCACAAAGATCCAGCAGGTATCTACTGGCCTCTGGCCCGCCAGCGTTAGTTATATTTTGTCTTACAACATCTGCAGGCAGTTTTTTTTACTGAACCAAACACACAGCCCAGTTCTATTATCCTCTTGAAACGCATGTCCTACATCCGTTCTCTAATCTCTATCTATAGTTTTACTAGTTCATATACATGTATCATTATATTGAAAACACATAAAATTCCCTTTTCATATTTACATCCTTATTTTTGTTGTTTTTTCCCACCCAGCGCTGATTTTTTTACCACTGGTTTTCCCTTAAACCAACTCAATTGTGCCACGTCTTATTTGCTTACAAAAACAAAACGATTTTTTGGCAAATCAATAAGTTCTTAAAAATGTGTATCATTTCGGGATTACAACAGTTCAGACTCCACCGAAATATGCAAAATAAGGTTGAACTTTTTGACCGTGGTCCTGGGTAGAAAATGGGTTGTAATAAATTACTTAAGAATTAGCAAATGGGCTGCAAATTATAAAAAATAGCAAATGGGCTTTATGTTGTCTGCCACAGATTTGGAGGCTGACTTGTGGGCCTACTAAGTTCATGCGTACACAAGGTTTCTCAAAAAAGAAACTTAATCAACAATCGACTCTACCAGCGTCAGACCGTTAGATGTCAATCTAACGGCGATCGTGCTTCTTCAGTCTCTGATCTTCCTGCCCCAGCCGCCCAAACCAGCGCCATCGGAACCGCCTGCTCCCGCCTCCCGTGGCCGGCAGTGCTGCCGAGCAGGCCTCACGGCCCCATCATACTCGCATCTCTGGCCTGTCTATCCCTCTACTCACCCACACCTCCTGTTATTTTCCGGCGACGGCAGCCGAACCAGTCAACCCTCATACTCTCCACTGCGTGGGCAGCCACTACTGTGTCTTCCCCGGCTCCGTGTCGTTCCCTTCGTAGGCCTTGCCACCGTCCACCGCCCTGGTGATCTCGGCGCGGCGTGGTCAACGATGTCCATCCAACGGCCATAGTGCTTCTTCAACCTCTGGTCTTCTTGCCCCAGCCGCCCAAAGCAGTGCCGGTCGTGCCGCATGCTCCTGCCTCCCGTGGCCGGCTGTGCTGCTGCGGAGGCCTCACCGTCCCCATACTACTCCCACCGCTGGCCAGGCCATCCCTCCACTCACCCACTCCTCCTGTTATTCTGCGGCGACGGCAGCCACACACCGCAGCTGAACCAGTGAACCCTCGTACTCCTCTCCGCGTGGGCATCCACTGCCGCATCTTCCCCGGCTCCGCATCGTCCCCTTCCTAGGCCTCGTCGTCGTCCACCGCCGTGGTGCTCTCGGCACGGCGTGGTCAATGTGGTCAACGACCGACTTCCATCGGAAGAGTACTGTACATGGAGAGGCTGACAGCTGGGTCCATGGCAGCCGCAAGGAAGTGCCTCCTTATTACGCGCAAAATAATTATTCCTCCACCTAACAGCAGGGACCCACCGGACGGGCCACCAGTATTTCGCGAAAAAAAATGTTTCCCCCCTGACTGCTGGGACCCACCGGACGGGCCATCGTATTTTGCAAAAAAAACATTTGCCCCTGACTGCTGGGACCCATCGGACGGACCACGGTATTTCGTGAAAAAAACGTTCCCCCCGCTGTCAGCTCGTACCCACCGGAAGTGTCTCCTTATTACACACAGAAAAATGAATACTCCCCCTGCTAGCTGGGACCCACCATGGTGGGACGCTGACTTGTGGGCCTACTAAGTTGACAGGGACGGAGGGCTTTGTCAACTTAGTCGATATGAACGATTCTAGCTCCAGTGACCGTACGATGTCCATCGAACGGCCGTCGTGCTTCTTCAATCTCTGCTCTTCCTGCTCCAGCCGCTCAAACAAGCGCCGGCGGGACTGCCTGCTCCCTCCTTCCCGCGGCCGGCTGTGCTGCCGCGCAAGCCTCACCGCCCCACCGTACTCCCATCGCTGGCCTAGCCATCCCTCTACTCACCCACACCTGCTGTTATTCTCCGGCGACGGCAGACGAACCAGTAAACCCTCGTACATTCATACTCCCCTCCGCGTGGGAAACAACTGTTGAGTCCTCCCTACCTCCGTGTCGTTCCCTTCCTAGGCCTCGCCGTCGTCCACCACCCTGGTGCTCTCGGCGCGGCCTGGTCAACATGGTCAACGACCGACATGCATCTGAAGTGGACTGTACATGGAGAGGCCGACAGCTGGGTCCACAGCCGCACGCAAGGAAATTCCTCCTTATTATGCGCAAAATAATGATTCCTCCACCTGACATCAGGGGGCCACCGAAAGAGCCTCTGTATTTCGCGAAAAAACATTACCGCCGCTGACAGCTCGGACCCATCAGCTATATCTATGCACGCAAGGAAGTGCCTCCTTATTACGCACAAAAAAATGAATACTCCCCCTGTTAGCTGGGACCCAGTATAGTGGCAGGCTGACTTGTGGGCCTACTAAGTTGATGGGAACGGAGGGCTTTGTCAACTTAGTCAATATGCACGATTCTAGCTCCAGTGACCGTACGATGTCCATCCAACGGCCGTAGTGCTTCTTCAACCTCTGGTCTTCTTGCTCCAGCCACCCAAACCAGCGCCGGTCGTGCCTCGTGCTCCTGCCTCCCGTGGCCGGCTGTGATGCGGCGGAGGCCTCATCGCCCCCTACTGCTCCCACCACTGGCCAGGCATCCCTCTACTCACCCACACCCCCTGTTATTCTGCGGCGACGGCAGCCTCACACCGCAGCGAACCAGTGAACCCTCGTACTCCTCTACGCGTGGGCATCCACTTCCGCGTCTTCCCCGGCTCCGCGTCGTCCCCTTCCTAGGCCTCGTCGTCGTCCACCGCCCTGGTGCTCTCGGCGCGGCGTGGTCAACGTGGTTAAGGAACAGCTTCCATCGGACGTGGACTGTACGTGGAGAGGCTGACAGCTGGGTCCATGGCCGCAGCAAGGAAGTGCCTCCTTATTACGTGCAAAATAATTATTCCTCCACCTGAAAGCGGGGACCCACCGGATGGGCCACCGTATTTCGTGAAAAAACGTTTGCCCCTGACTGCTGGGACCCACCAGCTACATCTTCGCACGCAAGGAAGTGCGTCCGGGCAAAAAAACGATTCGCCCCCTGACTGCTGGGACCCACCAGCTACATCTTCACAGGAAAGGAAGTGCCTGACAGTTGGGACCCACCTGGTCGAAGCGTACGTAGCGTTGTCATTCTGGTCGCGAACGTGTACGTACATATATACTGGTGGATGTAGAGGCGCGCACGTATCATAGTAGAGGCACGCACATAGCATGTACACGTACATACAACGGCCAGGGTGCAAGAAAGAAAACACGGCCATGTACGTGTACATACGGGCGGGGTCTTGAACGCCTACTCGCGCATATGTACGGCCAGGGCTCGTGTACATGGCTGGGTCGGAACGGACAAACAACGTCGTCATCGTGTTCATGGGGAGGCAGCGTCGTCGTCGTGTTCATGGGGAGGCAACGGAATGTGTCGTGTTCATCGGGAGGCAACGGAACGCGTGGGAGCCAACTGGCTAGGTCGGAACGGAATGTGTGGTCGTGTTCATCGGGAGGGATTGGAAACACGCATCGTTCTGCCCCCGACCTCCCACCGTAACCGGGAACTCCCTGAAATTTTCCTCCCCCTCACTTCTACCACGGTTTTTTCCATCATGGATGGCCCAAAGAATGTCATGCAGCTGCGTCTCCGGCCCGCCCAGGACGAAAAGCCCATTTTCTATCATGATTTTTTGTCATAGAAGTAGGAGCCCACCACATCTATGATGATACCGGGTTTTGTCACAATTATCGTCATAGAAGTGTCATATGTGTGACAGAAAAAAATCGTTTGGCGCAAAATGTCACGGATGTGTCTTTTTTTGTAGTGATGGTGTGACTTACTTACGAACTGGGCCCTTATCCGTGGGCGCAGCTATTGATAGATTAATACACTCTACAGAGGTAGCGCACATTACCCACACCATGGAACCCATGGCCTCGCACTCCCATTCGGGTGGACCAACGGCATTCCGACAGAACTCTCCCATTTCCATGACACTCTTACGGCCACTCCGACCAACTCCCCACTGGGCTTAGTCCTGGGTGACCCAGCCTACCAAAGGCAAAACTACCACCGTCGTGGCAGATAAACAGTCCCAAACGGGGACACGGTACCATAACAACAACAGGTCCACAAGGTTATGTTTGCTTACCGGGCCAAGGTAACGCATGCCCATAACCTTCCCTCGTTGGAGGTACCGACAAAAGGCATGACAACAAGACGACTAACAGCCTCCCTATAAAGGCAAATGTGGTTGCACTTGTCGGCCCGATTCAGTGGCACCATGACCCGACCAACTTTACATTCAAGTTCAATTATCATCAGGTTTAACTTGAAATAAAATGCTCGAGTCAATATATTCCATGCTTATGCAACCATATACCATGCATCACATATCACTTAGAAACAACAGATCAACTTCATTCAAAGTTCTACTTGCACAAACTTAACTTTCAACATTTCTGGTCCTTTCTTACTTGTTATTTATACTCATTACTTTAGTTGGCATTAATCAAATAAAACTTATTTAGCATATATATAGAAAAAATAAGACCGAAAATCATATCACCATAGTCATGACAAATTTACTTACATCAACTACTCAAACTATATCTCACTAGTTCAAGCATTCACTTCTGTTAACTAAGCATTTTGATCACGACAAACTAAATAACACAAGCATTATTTAGATTAATACTATATGCAATGAATAACATAATAATTCAAGTACAAAATCATGAATATTGCAAAGACACCATGATAATGTTTTTGTGGCTTGCCTTAGTGCAGAGGAGCTTCACACTCCTCCTGGATGCCTTCAAGACAAACTTCACCTTTTGAAAATAATTCAAATGACAAAAAGAAAATATCAAGAACACTTCTGAAAATTACTAGAAATTCTAGGCAGCAAGGAAAAATCCCATCTTGGATGTGCGGCTAGGATTATCCAGTAAGAACGGAATGCAAAAAGAATCAACTCATTTGGACTTGTAGAATAAAAGTTACAACTGGTCAAAGTTCTGGTCAAATTTGAACTAAATTTGAATTAAAAAGAAAAGGCAGGGGGGTGACGTCGAAGGCGTAAACTGCCTGGGCGCCACCACTCATACCGCTTCGGCCGCGGCCTGAGTGGCTAACAGCGGGCCCCAGCGGTCAGGTCAGAGGAGAGAGAGAGGGAAACAAAGCACGGCGAGGCTCCACCGGAGCTCACGCCGGCGAGGAGGGCTCCTTGGCCAGATCCAAAGGGATAGGATTGGAGAGGATATCGAGATGCACCTGCCCGTACCCGTAGCATGGCTAGGGGTGGCCGAACGGGTTGGAATGGAGCTCTCCAGCGGCGGCGGCGGGCAGGGTTCGTCGGAGTTGGCGATTCCGGCGAGGTAGGGCCGGTCCAGCAGCTCCAACGGCACCAGCACGCACCAGTGAACCACCACGGATACGCCGGAGAAGTTGGTGGAGCTCGAGCGGCTCTAGAGAGGGAGGGGGCAGAGGACAGGGATCGCTGGTGAGCTCGGGGCGAGGGTGGCGGCCAGAGGCCTGCCCGGCCGTGCTGTGGCTTCCTACGGGGGCGTGGAGGTGTGGTGAAGGTGAGTGTGAAGAGAAACGAGCTCGGGAGGGTGCTATATATAGGCGAGGCCGAGGCGGGGATCGAGAGCTCGCCGGAGCTCTCTGGAGTGTCGCCCGGTGACGAATGGCGTCAGTGAGAGAGGAGGAAGACGTCGGAGATCTCGCGGAGGCTGTAGACGAGCGGCGACGAGCACAGGAGCATGGTACGCGACGAGCACAAGGGCACGGGTGCATTGTTGCCTTGGCCGCACCGTGCCCGTGCTCGCTGCGGCGAGCTCCGGCGTCGGCGAGCACCAGGGTGGAGTTATGGAGGTGCAAACGAAGATGGGGCGCGGTTTGGCAAGGTGCGGCGGTCGGGACAGCGAGCACGCACACAACAGAGATGCTGGCGCACCGCAGAGCGCGTCGACCGCATGCCAACCCCCTTGGACGAACGTGGTCACTGCGTGAACTTTGGCATCAGACTGAGCTAAGCGTAAACACCATGTCTCGCAGCTAGTCCTTAGTGGTTTTGGTTGTTTTGCATGATTGGCTGGGTCACAGGTGAACTATGGGAGTGGCTTTCTTCCTGGCAAGTTTCTGGACAGAAACTTGTGAGCTTCACTGAGGAAAATTTAATGAGAATTAAAGGTTGTGCTTTGGGGTTTAGTAATCTCTTAGGAGGGTAATCAAGCTCAGAAAATATCAGCCCCAAAAGATCAAGCAAAAATATACTTGTTGTACAAAGGGATCATTCTGTCCAGAACAGAAATGATTTTCTGTAGCAAAAATATTACAAACAGTTATGCAATATCTTTGCTCGGGAAGGTGCCCTAGGGTTCAAAGAATATTTGTGAATTTATTCGGAATTTTTGGAGCAAGAAAACTAGGGGTTGCTTTGGAGCATACTTCTCTAAAGTGATTTTCAGGGAAGAAAATGAATGTTTTTGTTTTATGAAAAATATTCTTTGGGATTTTGTTGGAGTTTCTCAGAGAAGGAAAAGTGAATTAGAGGTGGATGGGTCACTTGGGTGAAAATCAAGGGTAGACCCAAGTGTTCAAGTCCATTTGAATTGATTCAAAACTCCAAATCCAAAGCAAAAGCAAATGAAAGTCCGAAAAAAGAGAGAAGGCAAATCCAGGCTGTCACACCCGAGTGGGAGGATTGCTCTCCACTCAGAGTAGTTTTGTAACTTAGGCGAGTAAGGGATCGTGGCTAAGCCCCGAGTGGGAGGATTGCTCTCCACTCTGAGTAGCTTTGTAACTTAGGCGAGTACAGGGTCGCGGCTAAGCCCCTAAGTGGGAGGATTGATCTCCACTCGGGGTAGTTTTGTAACTTAGGCGAGTACGGGGTCATAGCTAAGCCCCCGAGTGGGAGGATTGCTCTCCACTCGGAGTGTTTTTTTGAAACTTAGGCGAATCGGGTCCGTGGCTAAGCCCCTGAGTGGGAGGGTTGCTCTCCACTCGGAGTAGTTGTGTAACTTAGGCGAATCGGGTTCACGGCTAAGCCCTCGAGTGGGAGGGTTACTCTCCACTCGGAGTAGTTTTTGAAACTTAGGCGAATCGGGTTCGCGGCTAAGCCCCCGAGTGGGAGGGTTGCTCTCCGCTTAGAATAGTTTTGTAACTTAGGCGAATCGGGTTCGCGACTAAGCCCCTGAGTGGGAGGGTTGCTCTCCACTCAAAGTAGTTTTTGAAACTTAGATGAATCGGGTTCGCAGCTAAGCCACCCACTGGGGGATTTGAACACATATGCTTATGTGATAACAATCATTAAGATACTACGAAAATCATGTCTTTGATAAGCAAACTGAAGGATTCTTTATTACAACTCGTCGATCCGAGTGTTCTAGGTATAAAAATGGCGGAGCAGATCCGCATTCCACGAGCGTGGCTCGTCCTCTTTCTTAGCTACGTTGTAGAGGTGATATGCCCCGTTGTGGAGCACTTTGGTGATGATGAAGGGCCCTTCCATTCTGGAGCGAGCTTGTGAGGCCGTTTCTGGTGCACTCGGAGCACAAGGTCTCCTTCCTAAAATGCTCGGCCTCTGACGTTTCGGGCATGGAATCGACGCAGGTCTTGTTGATAGATGGTCGACCGGATCAAAGCCATCTCTCTTTCTTCCTCTAGGAGATCAATCGCGTCATGGCGCGCCTGTTCTGTTTCAACTTCTGAGAAAAGTTCCACTCGGGGGGCACTGTGCAGCAAGTCACTTGGAAGCACGGCTTCAGCGCCATACACCATGAAGAAAGGGGTTTGATCAGTCGACCGATTGGGAGTCGTTCTCAGTCCCCATAGGACAGATGGCAATTCAGTGACCCAAGCTCCAGCAACATGCTTGAGGTCGCACATCAGTCGGGATTTCAGCCCATGAAGGATCAAACCATTTGCTCTTTCCGCCTGCCCATTCGACTGCGGGTGCGCAATGGATGCGTAATCGACCCGAGTGCCTTGGGACGCGCAAAACACTCTGAACTCATCAGAATCAAAGTTGGAGCCGTTATCTGTGATAATGCTATGAGGAACTCCATATCTGGGTATCAGCTCTCTGATGAAACTAATGGCACTTCTTGAGTCGAGATTCTTGATAGGCTTGGCTTCGATCCACTTGTGAACTTGTCGACTGCCATGAGCAAATGAGTGAAACCACTTCTGCAAGTCTTGAAAGGTCCGACCATGTCCAACCCCCAAACTACAAAAGGCCAGACGAGTGGAATAGTCTTTAAGGCAGATGCAGGCTTGTGAGACATGTTTGAGTAAAACTGGCAGCCTTCGCACTTGTCAACTACTCCCTCCGTCCCAAAATAAGTGTCTCAACTTTGTACTAGCTGTAGTACAAATTTGTACTAAGCTCAAGACACTTATTTTGGGATGGAGGTAGTATATCTTTGGCCATCTCATTCGCTCGCGGCCAGTAAAATCCTGCTCGGTATGCTTTGGCCACGATGGTCCGAGAGGACGCGTGGTGACCACAGGTCCCCGAGTGGATCTCATTTAAGATCAGTCGACCTTCCTCTAGAGAGATGCAACGCTGAGCCACTCCGGTAACGCTTTCTCTGTAAAGTTGTCCACTTATTACTGTGAAGGCTTTGGATCTGCAGACGATCTAGCGGGCCTCATCCTCATCCTTTGGGAGTTCTTGCCTGAGCAGATATGCAATATATGGCACCATCCAATCGGGAGTGATCACCAAAACCTCCATGACCAAGTCGACTACTGCTGGAACTTCAATCTCAGTCGGATTGATTGAACTTATCGGTTGTAGGGGCTCCTCCGTAAAGAGATCTTCTTGGACTGATGGTGTGTGAAGATGCTCTAAGAACACATTATTGGGATTGGTTTCCAAGTGGAACCCAACTTCGCCAGATCATCAGCCGCTTGATTCTTGAGTCGGGGTATGTGATGGAGTTCTAACCCTTCAAACTTCTTCTCTAGCTTTCTCACCGCATTGCAGTAACTAGTCATAGCTGGGCTCCTGATATCCCACTCCTTCATCACTAGATTGACCACCAAGTCTGAGTCGCTGTAGACCATCAGGCGACGGATGTCGAGTGAGATAGCCATACGCAACCCATACATAAGTGCTTCATACTCAGCTTCATTGTTTGAAGAATCGAAGTGAATCTGGAGTACATAACTGAGCTTATCACCTCTTGGGGATACCAGGACCACTCCAGCACCAGATCCGTTCAACATCTTGGACCCATCGAAGAACATAGTCTAATGGTCCGAGTGAATCTGAGTCGGTTACTGATGTTCGACCACTCGGCCAAAAAATCTGCTATTGCCTGAGACTTGATCGCCTTTTTGCCTCAAACTTGATATCCAAAGGGAGGAGTTCAATCGCCCACTTGGCCACTCAACCGATTGCATCTCGATTGTTCAAGACTTCCGATAACAGAGTATCGTTGTCGACTAAAATCGAGTGGTCTACGAAGTAATGTGCAACTTTCTTCGTGGTCAGATAAATCCCATAAACAAGCTTCTGATAATGCGTATACCTTCGCTTGGACGGGGTCAAGACTTCAGAGATATAGTACACTGGGCGTTGAACTTTATACGCTTTTCCTTCTTCCTCCCGCTCGACTATGAGCACTGTGCTGACAACTTGTCCCGTGGTTGCAATATACAGCAGTAGAGGCTCTTTGCTGACTGGAGCAGCAAGCACCGGCTGGGTGGAAAGCAGGGCTTTGAGCTCTACAAACGCTGCTTCAGCTTCAGGAGTCCACTCGAACTTGTCAGATTTCTTCATCAGTCGGTAAAGAGGCAATGCCTTTTCACCGAGACGCGAGATGAATCGACTCGGTGTAGCCAAACAAGCAGTAAGCTTCTGAACATCATGCACACGCACAGGACATTTCATTCGGAGAATTGCTCCAATCTTCTATGGGTTTGCGTCGATTCCTCGTTCGGAACGAGAAAACCGAGTAACCTTCCTCCTGAGACTCCGAATGTGCATTTTGACGGATTGAGCTTGATGTCATATCTTCTTAAGTTGGCAAATGTTTCGGCGAGGTCAGTTAGCAGGTCGGAACCTTTACGTGACTTGACCACGATATCATCCATGTATGCTTCCACATTCCGACTGATTTGGGTGAGCAGGCACTTCTAAATCATGCGCATGAATGTGGCGTGAGCATTCTTAAGACCAAAGGGCATGGTGACATAGCAAAAACACCCAAATGGGGTGATGAGAGCTGTTTTTATTTCATCGGGTCCATATAGTCGGATCTGATGGTACCCGAAATACGCATCCAAAAAGTACAAACGCTCAGACCCCACAGTTGAGTCGACTATCTGGTCGATGCGGGGGAGAGGGAAGTGATCTTTCGGGCAGGCCCGATTGATGTGCTTGAAATCGATACACATATGAAGTGAATCATCTTTCTTGGGGACCATGCCAACATTGACGAGACACTCGGAGTGGATCTCACGGATGAACTTAGCAGCCAGAAGCCGAGCCACCTCTTCGCCAATTGCCTTTCTCTTCTCCACGGCGGACCGACGGAGATGTTCTTTGACATGTTTTACTTTTGTGTCAACGCGCAAACGGTTCTCAGCCAATCCCCTGGGTACACCCGGCATGTCAGATGGTTTCCATGCGAAGATGTCCCAGTTCTCGCGGAGGAACTAGATGAGCGCTTCTTCCTATTTGCTGTCGAGTGTTCTTGAGATGTGGGTCGGAGTAGCATTGGGATCACATGGGTGAATACGAACAGGCTTTGTCTCACCGGCCGACTGAAATGCAGACTCTGAAGCAGGCTTCTTGGCCCGCAAAAAATCACTCGGATCTGCATTTTTGTTGTATTCTTCCATCTCAACAGGTGCCATCTGTTCATCGGAAATTTTTTAGCCTTTCTGGAGGCACTCTTCTCCTCTTTGTCGATTCCCTGTGACTGTGATCACACCTCTGGGACCAGGCATCTTCAACTTGAGGTATACATAACACGGTCGAGCCATAAAACGAGCATGTGTCAGCCTGCCCAAAATAGCATGGTAGGCACTGTGAAAATCCACCACCTCAAACATCAACTTTTCCTTACTATAATTCTTTGAATCACCGAAACCACGTCAAGAGTGATTTGACCGAGTGAATCTACTTCCTTTCCTGGGATGACTCCGTGAAACCGCATGTTACTCTCACTGAGCTTGGACATTGGAATGCCCATCCCTCGGAAGGTTTCAGCATACAGAATGTTCAAACAACTACCACCATCCATCACAATCTTGGTCAGTTGGGTGCCCCCAACGACTGGGTCGACCACCAACGCTTGCCGCCCGGGGGTAGCAACGTGCGCTGGGTGATCGTACTGGTCGAATGTAATGGGAGTTTTTGACCACTTCAAATATGTCGTAGTTTCCAGAGCAACCATATTCACTTCTCTATTGATAACTTCCAGTCGACTTTTGCTCTCGATGTCAGCAAAAATCACCAAAGTAGCATTGACATTGGGATGACCATCATCTTCCTCTTTATCTGGTCCTTATCAGATTCTTTTTCCTTCTCACTAGGCTGGCCTTCTCGGAAACTCTAAATCAGGAGTCGACACTATCGAGTGGTATGCTTGGGCAGAATCAAGTTACCCTATGCATCTGTTTTGGTGTGTGTGTGGCACGACAAATCAAGAACATCATTTCCTGCCTGATCTTTCACTTTTTTGGGGATCCATGGCCCTTTAGGATTTCCCTTGAACTTCCCTTGATTCAAAGCTGCAGCCTCAGCAGGACCTGCAGCTTCGGCCTTGCGCTTCTGCTTCCGACTGGGATTTCCTCCTCCGGTGTCTTGGGCTACTGGTTTGTTCTTGCCACTGCGGAGTCGGTCCTCCTCTTCGCCGTTAGCGTACCGAGTGGCTATTTCCATCATTCGGGCTAGAGACATGTCACCTGACCGACCGAATTTCAGGTTGAGCTCTCTGTATCGAACACTCTCTTTGAAGGCGCAAACTGCTTGGTGCTCTGACACATTTTCCACAGTATGATGCAGAGTAGTCCATCTCTAGATGAAGTCTCTCAAAGTCTCATTCTATTTCTGAACGCAATGCTGCAATTCAGTCAGTCCAGCAGGTCGCTTGCAAGTTCCCTCAAATGTTTTGGTAAACACTCGGGCCAATTCTTCCCAACTGAAAATACTTCCAGGGGCCAACTGATTCAACCAAGCTCTTGTTGAACCCTCGAGCATCAGGGGGAGGTGCTTCATGGCTACATCATCGTTGCCTCCACCAATCTGCACCGCCACTCGGTAATCTTCCAGCCAAGTGTCGGGCTTCGACTCACCGGTGAACTTACTCATGCCCGTTGCCAATCTGAAGTTGGGAGGGATCTCTGCAGCACGGATGGCTCTACTGAAACATTCTGGCCCAGAAACATGTACTCTACTTCCACTCTGATGGTTTCTGTCTTGTCCTTCTCTGTGTGCCCGGCCCCTGTCGACTAGGCCTTGTACAAGAAGAGATCTCGCATCAAAACCAGGCTCTCTGGGGTCGACTGGAACTCTCCGCTCATCACCATACGGGTGCCTGTCATCATACCGCCGGGGCACGTACGACCCGCCCCTCGAAGGGGGCGTAGGCACTCGACGGTGGTCATCGCGGGCGTACCGGTGATCATACTGTCTGTGGCCTCAATCCGGGTATTGATCTTGGCGACGCCCACAATTGTCACACCGTGGGGGCGATCTTGGGTTGTGTGCCAACTAAACTGTGTCCGCAACCACATATCTACTATGGATCCTATTGCACGACTGAGAAACATCTGAGTTTTGTTCACCTGCCGCTCGGAGCAACGCGCGGATCTGCAGCAGCCCTCTACCAGCTTCTGAACAAGACGGTTGAATTGACTCTGCATTCGTGTTGCGGCTGCAAGATTCTGGACTGGAGTACGGTATACCTGAGGTTCAGGCGAAAACAATTGTCAAGGCCGTCGACTGGGTTCGGGGATCTGCCGACGGGCGCGCTCGTCGAGTGAATGTTGGAGATTCTCCAGTCGTGCGTGCTTAACCAAGGTGGCCAGATGCGGAGCCTCCAAGGCCCGGGCCTCGGAGGTCTCCCCAATGATGGGGGTGTGGAGTGCCTCCACGTTGTGACGATGCAGCTCATCCCTCTACTCCGAAGTGAGGGCTTCGGGATGATATTCGTCCTGACCATGCGACGGGCCGCCGCCACCGCAACGGAACCCAGGTGGGCTGCATGGCATGTCGACCATGAGCACTTCCGCTGCAGGGTCGCTACTTCCGCACTCGGAAAGAGTCTCTGCGGAACCAGTCAACAGGTCAAATGGTCCGTAGAGAGATTCGTCGGGCTCGATTGTCGCGACTTGAGGGGTAGCTCTCTGTCAAGCCACCACATGCCTCATCCACCGCTGAAGCCGCAACCGACCGGATCGCTTGCGGCGGCGTACAGCGGGGAGAGTGGATGACGCGGGAGCCGACTGATAATGGGTCGACGGCTGCCGCAAGAGGACGCCATAGACACTCGCTTGGAAGTGCGCCGCCCCACGGATGGGAAGGGCCTCGACGTCGAGAGGGGCCTCTTGGAGTCAGGCGGAGTCGTCGACGACGAAAATGAGCGCGTCGAGACGGATCTCGTGGCCCAAAGCCAAACCACCACCGGAAACCATGTCAATGAAGATCGGAAAAAACCGCAACCTCACCAGAAGTCGCTAAGACGCCGGCCCCACGGTGGGCGCCAACTATCGTGGGAGCAAGTCTGACAGTAAGAATAGGGGGTACTTAGGAGGAGGCGAGGCCCTAGCTACCGCAAGGTTGTGCACGCAAGATTTACGAGTTCAGGCCCTTCTCGGAGGAAGTAATAGCCCTACGTCTCGGTGCCCGGAGGCTTGGTCGACTGGATTATTCGTGAAAGTTACAGTGGGTGTGAACCCTTGTGCCAAAGGGGAGGGGTGGCTTATATAGAGTGCGCCATCCCTTCACAGGCCTCAGTTACACAGGGTTTAATGTAGGTTAAGACAGAGACGTTACTGGTAACGCCTGCTATAATGACTACTAATGACCTTTAAGACTACAGAGTGAACACCTGACCGTTGCCATCCAGAGGTGGCTTTAGATTTTTTTTGTATTCCGAGTGATTCTCCGTATGGTCGAGTGTTTCTATCTTGGTCAAATGGAATTGGGGTATCCGAGTGAGATAGTTTGTCGAGTGGATTGCATTCTAAGTTGATTTTAGTCGGTATCTTCTGTTTGTCCTTTGAATGTTCTTGACTCTAGGGCGGTGTCCTTGGGTAGGGTGTCTATGACAGGCCTATAACCCTACCCTAGGTACATGTCATCGTCAGGCGGAGGATCGACATGAGGAGCGCGGCCTCGGGATTGACCGGTGAGCTCGTGCGCGAACGACGTGAGGACATCGTGTCCCACGCCGCTGCTCTCTCTCTCGCCTGCTGTCGCTCATGCCTTGGACTCGGGCGTTTGAGTGTGCGCCGGCCTCGGCGCGGAGACAAGCCCAGCGGTGGCCGGGTACCACCTCCGAAGCAGAGGGTGGTGGTGATGGGTGGCATACCTGGAGGAGCGGAGCGGCCGGAGCGGAGCGCCGGGTAGGAAGGGCCGACGACGTCGCCGGCTCTGCGTCCACAGACGCCCGCCGCTGACGAAGTTGACCCGCCACTGCCGGATCCGCCTTGGTCGACCATCGAACGCCTCAGTGCAATGCAGAGGGCAACCTTCTCCGCATCTTCGTTCCGGATGGGGATATTTATAGGATAGGCGTGGACTAGGCTAGGCCAAGCTGACGTGACGGACGCAGCCGGGCTGCCCCATATCCACCTCATATTTGAGCTGGATATGAGGGGTCCTGGTCAGTCCAGGCATTTGAGGCCCGTTTGAGACGTCCTACTGAGTAGAAATTTCATGACCGGTCAGTAACCGGGCGGCCCGCCCGGATGTTTGAAGCTGGTTTGGGGTGTCCGGATGTATGCTCGTAGAGTCAGGCTGGCTACATTCCATCAGGTATTGTCTACCGGTTGTTCAGCGTGCGGTGCATCTATTGCAGGGTGTCTATTATGTCGTGTACAGCAACTTGGTTTCATGCATCCACACACACGCTTCATGCGTGTCAATTTAGGTTGTGTTCGATAGCCCTTCACTCCTCCACTCGGGAGCAGAGTGCGCGGAACACCATATTAGTAGCTTTCCAAATTAACACCGCACGTTGCTCTGCTCCGGAGCGGAGTTAGAGAGCTGGAGGGAGCCCCGAGTCCGAACAGGTTCTTAATGTGTGATCTGATATATTCACGTGTGGGCACAAAGCAATAATGCCAGTAGTACTTAGGGCACCTTCAACCGCCGATTATCAAATTGTCTGCAAATATTCCGAATGGTTTGGACGTGCAAAATCTTTCAAACCGGCACCAAGCCCGGGAGATTTTGTGGACATCCTGACGTTTGCCACATATGATTTCGATAATGCAGACCTACCCAAAATTCCTCTCTTGCCTATTTTGTTGCGTCTGCTCGTCCTTTGTGTCGCATTCATGTCGGTGGACATGACTGGACGCGATGATATCATACCGAGTTATCGACATTCATATTGATTAACGGTCGTCCACCTACTCGGCATTCACACCGGAGCGGCGAATGAGAATTCGGCGCTCCGCATTCCCACAACTCTGCCTGCCCAGGCTATTTAAGTCAGTTGACCATGTCCCAAAATCCTACCCCTTCGAGCCTTTTTCCCAACGTATGAGTCGCCGTCCAATCACCTCTTCACACCCTCATCTGGCATTCATCGTCACCATTGCCTGGTCCTTTGCTATGTGGTAGCGAAGGCTCAGGCCGGTGAGCCGTACCAAATCGCGACAGAGGTCCACGATGTGAAGGCTCGGCGCCAGGCCTGCATTGATGCAGGCCAACCTTCGAAATATCTCGAGCACTCGAAGGAGGAGATGGATGAGGAGGAAGACAACATGGGTATGGTCGCCATCGCCATGTAGGAGGAGCATGCGCTCATGCCGGTGTCTGGGTTCAGCATGCTGGAGGCGAGGCAACACTACAAACGGGACTTGGCATTAGCGAAGGAGGAGCAGGCGCTGGTGTCCGCCTTCAGGCAGTTGCAGGCGGAGCAGCAGTACAATCTCCTTCTCCTGGAGGAGCACGATCATGGACGTCGACCGGGCTGTGCTCAGACTCCATGCACAAAGGTCGTACTCCCTCCGTCCGGAAATACTTATCCTAGAAATGGATAAAATGGATGTATCTATAACTAAAATAAGTCTAGATACTCTTGAATATGTACGAGAGGGGAACTGGTCAGTTACTCAGTCCGGATAAATGTTCGATTATGTTTGGGAAGTCGTGATGTATGGAAAACCAAGTGTCTACAATGGTCATCTTAAAGATTACTGCAGAGGGTTTTGAGGATAAATATCTCGGCCTTCCTGTTCCTCAAGGAAGAATGAAAACTGGTAGATTCTAGTCTACTAAGGAAAAGGCAGTGAAACGTCTCTTTGGCTGGATTGATAAATATGCTTCAAGCGGGGTGAAAGAAGACCTTATTAAGTCAGTAATTCAGGCTCTCCCGGTGTACGCCATGGGTATTTTTAAATTCCCTGCTTCTCTTTGTGAGGATTTATCGCAGATTATAAGAAATTTTTGGTGGGGCGATGAGGACGACAGAAGGAAAACCCATTAGTTGGCTTGGGATAAATTAACGCGGCCAAAGGGTGAGGGTGGAATGGGCTTCCATGAACTGAGGTTATTTAATCAAGCTCTTCTGGCAAAACAAGCTTGGTGTTTACTGGTTAACCCGAACTCGTTATGTGCTAAGGTAATGAAGGCAAAATATTATCCTCAGGGGCACCTTCTTGACACGGTTTTTCCTCAGTCAACCTCAGTGACTTAGCAAGGTATTATGCATGGTCTGGAACTCCTTAAAAATGGTGTCATTTGGAGGGTGGTTGATGGAGGGAATATCAATATCTGGAGGGACAATTGGCTTCCAAGGATTTCTGGCCTCAAGATATCTGGCAAGAAGAACAGGTCAAGACTAAAATGGGTTTCAGATTTATTCAAGAGCGGGTCTAGGGATTGGGACGATAATATTATTAGGCATCTTTTTTATCATCACGACGCGGAAGAGATATTGAAGTTGCAAATTCAATCCTCGGGGGGGGGGGGTGATTTCATTGCTTGGCATTTTGAAAAGAATGGATTATTTTCTGTGAAAAGTGCGTACAGTCTAGCGCTAAAGCTTAAGGATCAGAAAGAGAATGGTGGGCAATCCAGTAATGCTATTAACGGAGAAAGGAGATTATGGGATATTATCTGGAAGGCCAACGTCCCACAGAAGATTAGAATCTTGGATGGCGTGCAGCATCTGATAGCCTGGTGGTTCAGGTTAATAGAGTTTTATATCATCAAGCTACCATTCGTACTTGCTCTATCTGCGGGGTTGAGGATGAGAGTACCTTCCACGCTCTTGTTTCTTGCCCAAAGGCTCATGCACTTCGTTTGGCGTTGAGGAAAGTGTGGAATTTGCCATGGAAAGAGGCTTTCAATTATTCTGAGCCTGACTGGTTACTTATTCTTTTAGACCAGTTAAGTTGTTCGCAAAGGGAGCACATCTTGTTTCTTTTCTGGCGAGCTTGGCACTTGAGGAATGATTTGATTTTTGAAGAAGGAAAACAAACTATTAAAGGATCCGCCATGTTTTTGGAAAGTTACTGGTCGGCATTTTCATCGTGTCAGCCTACAAATGAGGTAACCACCAATTACAAAGGAAAAGAGGTGGTGGCTGGTTTTGGTGCAAGTAATATTGTTGTGAGGCCCAGAGAGGTGTGGCAACCGCCTTCTTTTGGCCATATCAAGATCAATGTCGATACAAGTTTTGTAGAGAGTTTAAGTGCCGCGAGCGTTGGGGTGGTGGCCAGGAGTTGTACGGGTGATATCATTGTCTCATCTTAGGACTTCATTGGGTTATGCTCTGGTGTGGATGAAGCGGAGCTTCGAGCATGCCTAGCTGGGCTTTATATCGGTATTTCTCTTAACATGCCTATTATTTTGAAAACTGATTGTGCGTTTGTGGCTTCTTTCCTAGCAAATGAAAGTTATGACAGATTCTCGCTCATAGACCTCAAGAAGGAAGCACTTAGCATCATCAGGCTTCTGGGAAACTTCAAGTTGTCAAAAATAAATAGAAAGGCCAATTCAGTAGCGCATGAGATTGCTAAATTTCGTTTCGATAATAGATGTGATGGTTTTCTTTTTAATAATTTTCCGCCCTGTGTGGCGCCTGCTGTTATGAACGATTGTAATGACGTTTTAATTAATTAATATATGGACGGATTCTTTTCAAAAAAAATCTAGATACAACTATTTTTAGAACAAATATTTTCGGGCGAAGGGAGTACCATCGACCTCGAGCGCTCACATCTCCACATCAAAAGGCGGAGCAAAACCACCTCTTCATGGGGCTGGAGGCGGGGGACGACAATGCGCCGGACCAGCACGACCACGATGCCAACTAGGCACACTTCGGCAGCTCTTAGTTCTACCTATATTTCTGAAGTGAGAAGAAAAACGTCTTCACCAATTTACATGGACCACTTGCATACAAAAATAGTTAATACTACTACCTTTTTAGAGATTTCACTAGAAACTATATTCGGATGTATATAGACATCTTTTAAAGTCACTCATTCATCTTTTAAAGTCACTCATTTCGTATGTAGTTTATAGTGGAATCTCTTAAAAGAGTTATACTTTCTACGTTCCCAAATATAAGTCTTTCTAAAGATTCCAACAAGTGACTATATACGGAGCAAAGTGAATGAATCTACACTCTAGAATGTTTCTAGATACATCCGTATGTTGTAGTCCATTTAAAATGTCTAAAATGATTTATATTAATTTATGAACGGAGGGAGTACTGGTAGAGTAGAGAAGATGATATCGCTTCTTGTCGCTTGACCGCAGCCTGCGAGGTGAGCAGCAGCAAATGGTTAAATGCATGGCCGGGCGACAAGAGCAAATGGACCAGCCTCTGATACGTCTTGACCAATCATGCACGTACTACACTGCATACTAGTACTAGTAGTGTAGTACTACGTGTGAAAGCTGTCCGCCTGTCCCCATGCTACTGCAATTTAATCTCTTCCAACATGACCACCGGTGTGTGTTGACTTGTGCCAGGCCAAAGGTATGGCGCCAGTGACTCAACATCTTCATATAATTGGCTACGCCATGATTGCTAGTAGAACAAATCATATGACTCCCCAAACTAGCTATCAGCTAGGCCAGTCGTTAGTTTGGGCCCTTCCCATTAGTTCCTACAGGCTCCCAAAAGAGCGCAATCAATGGATGGGATTTGCTAGTTACAAGCATGGCCAAATCAGGGCAATACTAGTATATGAAACCTGACTTTCACTGTATCAGCACCAGCTCTCAGTAGGCAATAAAAAGGCAGCAATGTTTCCCCTCAAAAAAGAAAAATTTCAGCACCAGCTCTGAATTTCCGATGATGTAATAACCCTTTTTGATCTTGTCAAGTCCGAGATGCCAAGCCGCCACCAAGGTTAGCACAAACTATAGTAACATTTCTAGAAAACATGTACCTGATCTTGCACAGAAATTAAAACGATTGATGCTTTGTTGCAGGGGCAATAAGCTCGACCGTGAGTACTCATCAGGCCTCCGCAACTACGCCTGCCGGGGCGCTTTCATCTTGATGACTCTCCTCCTTCTCATCATACAGGGGCTTTGGCTCCAGATCTATGAATTCATTCGAGTTGTTGGCCAGGTGTGATATGCTCACCCTCCCATGCTTCCTGATGTAGTCTGCAACGGCCTGCATCTCCTCAATTGATATGTAGATGAACTTTCCACGGTCATCCATCACGCCAGATAATCTATCTGCACAACACCAAAGCGAGCCTATCAGTATCAGTCCAAGCGGGTGCTGCACATTCCAGGTTGAACTTCAACTGATGCGAGTCAACCAGATCCCAGACAAGATGAGAATGAAGCTCATTATTCATTGATCACAGGTTAGAATAATAAGACAACGTACCCATGCCTTCAAGCGTAATAATTCGGTTTATGCAGTCCTGCAAAACAGAAAAAATAAATACTCACAACGCAGCCACACAGGACAACTGTAAAGACTCAAACGAAGGTTATCAGGGTACTGTGGTATAAAACAGGGGGTGTGGGACCGTAGGAGTACATTTACAAAGAGTCCAGGTGAAAAGATAACTATGGCATTACTTTTGCAAAGACATGATTCTAGGTCAAATTCAGGATCACATCCAAAAATTTACTCTGTTGCTCTGAATATCAATCATATATAATTAGCCATCCATGATACCGAATGCTCACAGCTCTAAGCACAGCAGAGTAGATAATTTGATGGATAAAGCATCCCAATGAAACATACTGGGATAGAAAGGGATGGGGTACTTGAGATTTAATATTTTCAAGGAATTAACCCACAACAGTTCTGGTCTTCAAAATCTATTAGCTCTAGATGCTTCTGGTAAGCTGGAGACACTAAGTAAACACCGTGATAAACGTAAGATGTCTACGGGTATACATGGAAAGAGTTCTATACAGTTTCAGTTTCCAGTCTGACATATGGCCGCTTAACAGTCATTTTAACCCCCCCCCCCCCCCCCCACCCCCCCAAAAAGTCATTTTAGCCGGCCCTCGCAAAAAATTCTAGTACTATACAAGGCACTGTTTTAGGCTCAGTTTGTGGTTGCTGAACTATGTTGTTATGTGGTTATTCAAACAAGCACTAAAACAGGGTAAATAGGATGGGGCAAATGGGATTATGAGAATCCACCGCAATGCCAAACGCTGCCTTACTGGTATTCTGAGATGTTTGCATAAATCAAATGTTTGCCTCTTACACAGGTCATACACATTTTATACAAGAATAATTACAAATACACATTTTATACAATGTTTAAAGAAAAACAGAACAATCAAAGTGAATTTTCGAAATAGTACAAACTTATGTTCCATATCATTTCCGACACAATCATAAGACAATATGGCTAAAATCTTAAGTATAGTAATTCCAAAACAGATGCAAGCATCCTTGAACTGATCTTATTAAAAGGGACTCTGATATGAACATTGATATTATGGACACTAAGACTATGGACGACCATGATTTGACAGAACAAAAGTGCAAGAGATATTGAGAACCACCATGATTAGCCACTCTATCTTGTTGAAAAACTGTGGTTTTCAAATAATCTCTTTTCTAGTTAGTACCTTTCATAAGTAACCTCTTTCCAATGGAATAGAAGTGCAGTAAAAAGTAAGGCTAGTTTTTCTTGGGAGCCACAGTACAACACAGAACATGATTTTTTGTTTCTCCAATCTCCAGCAATGAGGATGGCAAAACACAAACCAGAACAGATCCTAAATACCAGTTTAGAACTTCCACAGCAAGTCAGTGGCATCAGTGCAACAGGGTTTCGAGCATAAATTGACAGAATACAACTCATGGAATCTATCATTATTTCAGTTTTTAAGAATCAGCATGCTGTTGCGGATCAAGTCAATGGCACTGTCCCCCACCATTGAGGACAACTTTGTGTGCCGATGGTAAACAATGACCGAATCCACTACATCATCGCTCCATAAGGGCTTACGCTCATTGACAATGCTAAAAAATGGTGTATCTGGAAGCAGCGAGTCTCTGCTGTCTTCAACAGGGAAGACCTTGACATTGCCTCGCTCTTAGGCACTATCTGAACCGAGGCCAGATTGTGGACTACAGCAGTGGCAACTGGCCTCCAGGCATCACTACCGGCAGAGCTTAGCCTAGGCTGTGTGTGTATTTGACCTACACGTATGCCAGTCGTACATACAACCATTTTATCTACCAATGCATCGCGACGCTAAGCTTTTGTGTTTTCTGAAGATAAAGAACAGAATCTTACTTTTATATAGCAGCAAATAAAACGTTAAACCATTTACCAATGTCAACATCTAACCGTCTGATATAAAATGGCTCTTCAGTTACCTGTGTTCGCATTCCAAACTCTCCAGCAAGATCTTCTAGTGGAACACACTTCTGCTTCTGGAAAGTATGAAAAAAAATCAAAGCAAAGATTGTGGATTTAGTAAGACAAGTGGATCTTACCAATGCAATATACTTGGACAATGATAAGACAATAACACATCCTTCTACAGTTTAACAAACTAATGTTGACAATAATTTCAATGAAACACCTATCCAACATACCATGTACAAAAATTAGATCATACATTAAGTTCTACTGCATTCACGATATCAAAAGCAAGACAGTTGATTTCTTCAAACAATGAATCAGTGGCAGCCGTCAGAAAGCATCACTAGACTACATCCACACACAAAGAAAGTGCACCTTGATGTATTCCACAAAATTGTGGAGCAAACCCTGGCCACCATCTTGCGTCTCACTTTCAGTTGTCCCTTCAGCATCAACTGAAAAGGCCCCTTTCCATTTCTCAAATTCCAGAGCAGCAGCTTCCTCTTCCTTGGCTTTCCGTGCCATAGCTTCTTCTTCCTAAAGCAATACGCAACTTAGCATGAGAGCTCAATATATAACAGCATCAAACAGAAGAATCAGGAGTTAAACAACTTCTAACCAATAATCTCTCTTGGGCCTCACGCTCCTCATCCTTCTTCCTTCTCATTTCCTCATAACGGTCTTGATTAGTTCTCCTTGAATTCCGTGCTGCTTCATTAGCCTTGCAAGATATATAACCATGCAAGTGAGTAAAAGGCAATCAAATGCCATTATGTTCCATACTCTGTCGTGAGATAAACAATCAAATAAGCAATAGTTCATGTTTTAAGAAAAGAAGATATAATCTCTCAATTGACATAAAATCAGTAATCAGTCATCTTGTATAAGGAGATAAGTGTAAGATGATAAGATGTACGCTAACTAGCTAGTCTCTCAATTGACATAAAATCAGTAATCAGTCATCTTGTATAAGGAGATAAGTGTAAGATGATAAGATGTACGCTAACTAGCTAGTGTCAGGAGCTGAAAGCACATTGTGACACTGGCATGGTAGATGAACAATTTATATATGCTTGTGTAGCTAAAGTTGAAGGATTTGACTGAGTACTAATTTCACACAGAATCTAAGGTTCATAGGTGCAGTTGCTGGCATAATAGAAGAATACATCAGTGCAACCTAATTCTTTGACCAACCTGGCGCTGCGCCTCCCGCTCTTCCCTCTCTTGCCTTTTCCTTTCCTTCTTGGAGCCTTTAGGGACATTGGGATCCTCCTCCTCGCTCCCTGACTCATCATCTGCAACTGCACAACCGAAAATTATCAGAGCCCAAGCTAGCTAGGGTTAATACTTACTGATGCAATCGATGGAAAGGCCAAGTCCTTTCGGGTGTTCCACTACCATCACGACTGGTGGACGCTGCCGACGAACTCGCCGCAGCTGGCCTCCTACGCATGCGGCGCGCCGCAGCGCCGCCACGAAGCACCCGTTCCCCCTGGAGCGAACGAGATTAGCGATGCAAGATTACTGGCTAGGTAGCTACTGGGAGTGGGTTAGATTGGGCAAAGCGATGGAAACCTAGAAGTGCGGAGAGGAGGGGTACCTGGAGTGGCTGGGGCGGGAGGCGGTGGTTGTCGACCGCGGCGGTGGCATCGGAGCGGCGGCGCCAGAGGAGGAGGGGGAAGATGGCAAAGACCAGCAGCGCGCACACGACGGCGGCGAAGATCCCGCCGGCGCCGTCCATCTTCGCAGCGTCTGATGTCCCTCTCCAAACCCTCGATTTTGCTTCGTTCTGCAAGGTCCGATGGATCGACCAATTTCTATTTTCCCGGACGAATCGAATCGAATTGAATCGAATAGGGGAAGCGACGACGACGCAAGTCCCCCTGCACTGCAGTTCAGACGCGGGGATGGACGGTTCGGATCAAGGCTCCGTTTTGTTTGCTTCTTTTTTTTGACAAACTCGCAAACTTTGTTAAGACGTCACAATGTTTACAAGAATGAATAAAGATATTTACAGTGACGAATAAAAGATCATCGGGTTGGCTTAACTAAGCATGGCAGCCAACCTCTAAAGAATGTGCATGCTTCTCGAGAGTGTGAGTCTCGATATTCAAGGTTTTATAAGCACTGTTAGAACACCCATACGATTGCTACAGGCTAAAATAAAAATAAATGAAGGGCAAGGTGTATCAGCTCCCAGTGCCCCTACACCCTCATAAACAGTAAATTTAAAATAAAAATCCAAAAAAATTGAAACTTTGGAAGATCAAAGATGAGCAAACTTTTGATGTTCTTGTAAATTTTCAACCACAAATAACATGTGGGGAGCCCTCACCAAAATTAAGTACTCCTCAAAAATGCAAATAAACTTAGGACAATGATGTTTTTTAGATGAGGTCTCCTTGAATATTATTTGAGGCTGAAATTATGCAAGAATGCCAAATGTTTGATCATGTTTGATGTACCAAGGTTTTAGGTTTTTTTGTTTACCTTTTTGGATTTACTATTTATAGAGGGTGTAGGGGCACCCGAGCGTTGAAAGTCATGTCTCATAAATCATTGAAACAAATAATTAAGGTCGTCCCTAAGGTTAAACTTATTTCTTCCTCACAAGGTCAACATGTTTGGATATCAAAGGGGCGCCCATCAAGCTTGCCACCCCATGATGCAACCTTTCCTTTTTCTACCGGACCCTCTCATTCCCGCCCGACTCACCGTCGTAGCGGGACATTTCTTGCTTGAGCCCCTATTTTAAAGCTGGATAACACCCACCTCACATTCGCCATGGCACCCTCTCTTCTTTACACCGTACTTCCCCATGGACCGCCAATGAGGAGTTCCCAGCCAATCGCCCGCTCTCCATCCTGACCCCCTCTCCCCATGTTTGTGTTGATCCACCACCACCATCAGGGGGGAGGAGGCATGCGCCACCCGCGATGCCCCTCGAGCCAAGAATGCATATCCGATGTCTCCTAAGTGTAGGATCGAAAGCATGCTAGAGGGGAGGTGATTAGACTACTTGACCAAATAAAACCTAACATTTTTTCAATTTTAGTTATGGGCATATTTTAGCAATTCTAACAAGTCAAGTATCACCCGACACATGCAATTCTACGAGTATAGCAGCGAAACATAAAACATTGCACATGTAAGTAAAGGAGGAGTTTGAAGAAGGCAAACGCAAAGGGGACACGAAGATTTTTGGCGTGGTTCCGATAGGTGGTGCTATCGTATGTCCACGTTGATGGAGACTTCAACCCATGGAGGGTAACGACCGCGCGAGTCCACAGGGGGGCTCCACCACGAAGGGTCCACGAAGAAGCAACCTTGTCTATTCCACCATGGCCTTCATCCATGAAGGACTAGCCACACTCGGGTAGATCTCCACGAAGTAGACGATCTCCTTGCACTTACAAACTCCTTGGTTCAACTCCACATGATCTTGGAGGCTCCCAAGTGACACCTAACCAATTTAGGAGACACCACTCTCCAAAAGATTCAACCATAAAAGTGCATGACAACCTCTGCTTCCCCCTGCGAAGGTTCTATATATCCTTTACTTTTACTTTCTACCCTTATACAAGAGTCATGGTGAACTTCACCTTTCCTTTTTACACTTTTTATTTTTGGCAAGCACTATATGTTGGGGAAAGATCCAGATATATATACCCACTCGGATGTAGGTTATCATAAATTATTATTGTTGACACTACCCTTGAGGTAAAAGGTTGGGAGGCGAAACTATAAGCCCCTATCTTTCTCTGTGTCCGACTGGGGCTTTGAACTCATAAGTATCGCGTGAGTGTTAGCAATTGTGAAAGACTAAAAGATGGTTGAGTATGTGGACTTGCTATACAAAAGCTCTTGCATTGACTCTTTTCGATATTATGATAAATTGCAATTGCTTCAATGACTGAGATCATAGTTTGTTAGTTTTCAAAGAAATTTATGATTCATACTTTACCTTGTGAACGAATTGTCACTTTAGCATAAGAAATTATATGACAATATATGTTGTTGTTCTAAAGATGATCATGATGCTCGCATGTCTGTATTTTATTTTATCGACACCTCTATCTCTAAACATGTGGACATATTTATCGATTTTGACTTTCGCTTGAGGACAAGCAAGGTCTAAGCTTGGGGGAGTTGATATGTCCATTTTGCATCATGCTTTTATATTGGTATTTATTGCATTATGGGATGTTATTACACATTATGGTACAATATGTATGCCTTTTCTCTCTTATTTGACAAGGTTTACATGAAGAGGGAGAATGCCGACAGCTGGAATTCTGGACCGGAAAGGGGCAAATTTGAGAGACCTATTCTGCACAACTCCAAAAGTCCTGAAAATTTACGAAGAATTATTTTGGAATGTATAAAAAATATTGGATGAAGAAATACCAGAAGGGGACCCACCAGGTGGTCACAAGCCTGGGGGCGCGCCCCTAGGGCTTGTGAGCCCCCTGGCAGGCCTCCGATGCCCATCTTCTGCTATATGAAAGGTTTTGACCTAAAAAACATAAGGAAGCTTTTGGGATGAAGCGCCGCTGTCTCGAGGCGGAACCTAGGCAGAAACAATCTAGGGCTCCGATGGAGCTATTCTGCCGGGGAAACTTCCCTCCCGGAGGGGGGAATCGAAGCCATCGTCATCACCAACGATCCTTTCATCGAGAGGGGGTCGATCTCCATCAACATCTTCACCAGCACCATCTCCTCTCAAACCCTAGTTCATCTCTTGTATCGATCTTTGTCTCAAAATCCTAGATTGGTACCTGTGGGTTGCTAGTAGTGTTGATTACTCCTTGTAGAGTTGTAGTTGATGCTCGCTACTGCAGGACTCTGCTAACGCGACACTACGATCAGAGACCCTTCGACGAAACTGTGTGTGATGCATTAATCACAAACGGTGGTGTAAAAACCCCGTCAAAAAAGATGCAAAATATTTGCGATGACGGATGCATCAAACACGGTTCCGATTTTAGTTACGTGTGTGATGCAGGGCATACGGTTCAGTTCAATTAACTATTTGCAATGAGGAAGAAGAATAGAAACGGGCAGCCAGATGAAGGCGTGTGCGATATACGGCATACAGTTCACTGAGATTAACTATTTGTGATGAGGAGGAACAACAGAAACGGACAGCTAGATAAAGGTGTGTGTGATTGAGGGCATACGCTTCAAAAGGATTAACTGTTTGCGATTAGGCAACAGAACAGAAACGGTCAGGCAGATCAAAGTGTCTGTGAATGATGGCATACACTTCACACGGATGAACTGTTTGTGATTAGCCACAACAAACAGAAACAGCTAGACAGATCAACGTGTGTGCGCTAGACGGTCACACATTCTAATTAAAAGAAGCATGTGTGATGGTAATAACGAGCGTGCACGGTTATTGGAACAAGACGTGTGCTGACATTGCCTATTGTGGTACACCCTATGGTGCAAACGCCACGTACGCGGCCGAGAAAGCATGCACACGTTACGCCTTCCGGGAATAGTGCCACACTTAGAACCGTCAATAAATTTTGAGCCTCTGTCCCGTTACATTCCAAATTACTACCACGCTATATTTAATTGCAAACCTATTCACACCGATCAAAACCTAAACGGTTTCCCACTTAGGAGCGTATTAGTACTCGGTTATAAATACTACTACTCCAAGATGACTCCACATTCCTCCTCAACTCCTCATCCACAAAAACAAACAAGTCATTCATCATCGTTCCCTTGCGTCTGCCATGGCCAACATGAGTTCTGGGTCGAGAGATTGCCACAAGGGAGAGGTGAGCATGGAAGCGGAAGCACGAGAGATGTCCCGCCTCGTCACGAAAGCAACCGTCATGTCTCGTCGCGCGGCCGTAGCAGCACAGAGGTCCCACCGCGGGGGCGCGCCTTGGGGGGTAGGGCACACCCAGGGGGCTTGTGGCCACCCCAAAGGTTGGTTGGAGGTGTTACGCATCTCCGGGATTTTAAGAAACGGTGAAAGGCCAGAAATAGGGAACGCAGAAACAGAAGGAAACAAATAGAGAGATCAAATCTCGGAGGGGCTCCCGCCCCTCCGCTGCCATGGAGGCCACGGACCAGAGGGGAAACCCTTCTCCCATCTAGGGGGAAGGTCAAGGAAGAAGAAGACGGAGGGGGTCTCTCTCCCGGTGGCATCGGAACGCCGCCGGGGCCATCATCATGACGGCGATCTACACCAACTACTTTGCCGCTGTTATCACCAACTCTATCCCCCTCTATGCAGCAGTCTAACACCTCTTCTCCCCGTTGTAATCTCTACTTAAACATGGTGCTCAATGCTATATATTATTTCCTAATGATGCATGGCCATCCTATGATGTTTGAGTAGTTCCATTTTCTCCTATGGGTTGATTGATGATCATGATTGGTTTGAGTTGTATGTTTTATTATTGGTGTTGTCCTATGGTGCTCTCTGTGTCGCGCAAGCATGAGGGATCCCCGCTGTAGGGTTTGCAATATGTTCATGATTTGCTTATGGTGGGTGGCGTGAGTGATAGAAACACATACCCGAGTAAGTAGGTTGTTTGCGTATGGGAGTTAAGAGGATTTGATGCTTTAATGCTATGGTTGGGTCTTACCTTAATTATCTTTAGTAGTTATGGATGTTTGCTAGAGTTCCCATCATAAGTGCATATGATCCAAGTAGAGAAAGTATGTTGGCTTATGCCTCTCCATGATATAAAATTACAATAATGATTACTGATTTAGTTAACGATTGCCTGGGGACAAATAACTTTCCTGTGAGAAAAAGCTCTCTACTAAAACTAACATAGTTGTTTCTTCATCTAAACAGCCCCTAGTATTTGCATGCTCTTTATTATCTTGCAAACCTATCCTACAACATCTACAAAGTATTTCTAGTTTCATACTTGTTCTAGGTAAAGCGAACATTAAGCGTGCGTATAGTTGTATCGGTGGCCAATAGAACTTTAGGGAATATTTGTTCTACCTTTAGCTCCTCATTTTTTTGGACACTCTTACTTATTGAGAAAGGCTACAATTGATCCCCTATACTTGTGGGTTATCAATGATCCAGAAAGGCTCAGCAAAGATCTTGCATTAATCACGAAAACATTCCAACATCTTCACAAGAAAAGTCAATTTCAGAAGAAAGGTTCAAGCAACTCTAGCGGTTCAAAATCCTCGTCAAAACCTATGGGAGAATACACCTGCTTCAAGTGCAAAAAGCCTGGACACTTCATTTCGGACTGCCCTCTCTGGGAAGCTGAAATCCGTGCTAGTCGAAGATATGATTCTAGCAACTATCGAGGTAAAAGCAAGAGCAAGAACTACGACTCCAATGAAGAAAAGAAAACAAAGAAATTCTTCAAGTAGAAGGACAACTCCACTTCAAAATCTTCGTCAAGATCTTCATCAAGGAACCCTTCCAAGTCCTCCTCCAAGCGCAAGCATACCTCTCGCAAGGCCAAGGCGTACATCGGCAAGTAGATGGATTCTGAAGAAGCAGAATCGTCTACCTCCAAAGAAGTTGATGAATCCGATGAGGATTCCGACTCGGGCATGGTTGGCATAGCACGTGCCTCTTCTCTTGCGACAAATTACTTCAAGAACCCGTCAAGCGACGATGAATCTCCTACCTACTGCTTCATGGCCAAGGCCTCGAAAGAAAAGGGATATGTCTCCGGGTGTACATAATGGATAATGGATAGTGGATGCACTAGTCATATGACCGGAGACAAGTCGTTGTTTGTCAACCCCAACTTAACTGCTTCTCCTCTGAAGTATATCACTTTTGGCGACAACAACAAAGGAAAGGTAATTGGGCTAGGTAAAGTTGCCATATCCAAGGATAAGTCCATTGATGATATTTTACTTGTTCAATCTCTTGGATTCAATCTTATGTCAGTTGGCAAGCTATGTGACTTAGGCATGCTAGTTCTATTTTCAATATCCAAATGCATTGTTTTCATGGCCTTTGACAATTCGTTCATCTTTGAGGGAATTAGAAAGGGTGATCTTTATATTCTGGATTTCTCTAAGGGTCCCTCAGTCCAAACTTGTTTGCTTGCAAAAGCAACCGAAGGATGGTTGTGGCACCGAAGACTTGGTCATGCTAGTATGAAGAATTTGCAGACCCTGGTGAATAAAAATCATCTTCGTGGCATTTCTGATGTAAAATTCGACAAGGATCATCTTTGTGCTGCATGTGAGGCTGGTAAATTGGCCAATAAGCATCACTCATCCAAGACAGTTATGACCACAACAAGATCTTCATATGGATTTATTCGGTCCTCAAAATTATGCAAGCTTTGGTGGTAGTCAATATGGTTTGGTTATTGTTGATTATTTCTCTCGATACACTTGGGTATTCTTCCTCGAAGACAAAACCTACAGCCAAGATATCTTCAAAAGTTTCGCTAAGAAGGCCCAGAATGAGTATGATGTGCGTATTAAGCATGTGAGAAGTGACAATGGAAACCGAGTTCAAAAATACTCGCATTGATGAATTTCTTAATGATAATGGTATTACTCATGAGTTGTCTGCTGCATACACTCCCCAACAGAATGGAGTTATCGAATGAAAGAATAGAACCCTCATTAAAATGGCGAGAACAACGCTCAGTGAGTACAAAACACCCACTGATGCTATCAACACTGCTTGTCATGTTACCAACCGTGTTATCTTCACAAGTTCCTTGAGAAAACTTCATATGAGCTTATCACTGGCAAGAAACCAAATGTTTCTTATTTACATGTATTTGGTGCACCTTGCTATATTCTTGACATGAATCATTCTTCCAAGTTTGCACCTAAGGCACATGAAGGTTTTCTTCTTGGTTATGGCTCGAACTTGCATACCTATCGTGTCTATAACTCTCATCACGGGAAAGTTATGGAAACGGTAAATGTTCGATTCAATGAATCTAACGACTCCCAAAAGGAGCACCCGCCAAATGTGATAGATGAACCACCGATTTCTGATGCTATTCGGCAAATGGCCATTGGGAGAGTCAAGCCTATTGAAGGAAATGCACCTGAATCCTCTGATGATGATGCCCCCATGACCCGAAGCAGAAATCGTCAAGCCACTGCCGAAGCTAATGTTCCTCGGAATGCAAATGACAATCAAAATCCAAATGCCGAACAAAATGGCAATACCGAAGGAAATGCTAATGTTGATGAAAATGATAATGATCATCAAGATGAAAATCCTCATCCACGAGTGGCAAATCGAGTTGACCCTTCACTAATTCTCAATGAAATTGAGAATCCAGGTTATCGACCCACAACTCGTTCACGCACTCGTTTGGCTAACTACTGTGGCAGTTTCTCCTTTGTCTCATTGGCAAAACCTACCAAGTATGAAGAAGCCATGAATGATCCAGATTGGATGAATGCAATGGAAGAGGAGTTGGTGCAATTCGAGTTGAATGATGTATGGGAACTAGTTGACAAACTGAATCCCAAGAAGCACAATATCATCGGCACAAAATGGATTTTCCGCAATAAGCAAGATGAAAATGGCATTATGGTGAGAAACAAAGCACGTCTTGTTGCTCAAGGGTATACTCGGGTAGAAGGTATTGATTTCGGTGAAACATATGCTCTTGTTGCACGCCTTGAGGCAATTGTATTCTTCTCACTTATGCAAATTACAATGATATCTTGCTTTATCAAATGGATGTGAAAAGTGCTTTCCTTAATGGTGAAATTGATGAGAAAGTTTATGTTAGACAACCACCTGGCTTTGAACATCCCGAGTTTCCTAACAAAGTTTTCAGGTTGAAGAAAGCTTTATATGGGCTGAAGCAAGCCCCTTGAGCTTGGTATGACACCTTGAAGAAGTTTTTGCTCGACAAAGGGTTCAAGCCAGGATCCACTGATCCCACACTTTTCACCCGTGCTGTTGATAATGATCTATTCATATGTCAAATATATGTGGATGATATTATCTTTGGCTGTACTAACAACGTTTGCAGCTTAGAGTTTAGGAAAATGATGTCCAATAAATATCAAATGTCTATGATGGGTGAACTCAAGTTCTTTCTCGGACTGCAAATTCGTAAACAGGCAAATGGAATTTTCATTTCTCAGGTGAAATATCTAAAAGAATGCCTAAAGAAGTTAAAAATGCAAGATTCCAAAATGAAGGGCTATAAAACTCCTATGCCCATGAATGGTAAGCTGGATGCAGATGTGTATGGTAAGGATTACGATCAGAAAGCTTATCGTTCGATGATTGGTTCTCTTCTTTATCTATGTGCATCTAGATGATACAACCATTTTGCATCATGTTTTGTTACTGTTATTTATGATGTTTTTATGCATATTAATGCTTTGTGGAGTAATTCTAATGCCTTTTCTCTCATAATATGCAAGGTACACACAAAGAGGGATAATTCCGGCAGCTAGAACTCTCGACTTGGAAAAGCTATGTCAGGCCACCTATTCTGCACAACTCCAAATGAGCTAGAACTTTATGGGGGATTTTTATGGAATATATGAGGAATATTGGAGCCAATAAGTACCAAAGGGGCCCCACCAGGTGGGCTCAACCCACCTAGACGCGCCAGGGAGCCCAGGCGCGCCCTAGTGGGTTGTGCTCCCCTTGGCCCACCTCCGGTGCCCATCTTCTGGTATATAAGTCATTTTGACCTAGAAAAAATAAGGAGGGGACTTTTGGGATGGAGTGTCGCCGTCTCGAGGCAGAACTTGGGCAGGAGCACTTTTTCCCTCCGCCGGAGCGATTCCACCGGGGGAACTTCCCTCCCGAAGGAGGAAATCATCGTCATCATCATCACCAACAACTCTCCCATCTTGGGGAGGGAAATCTCCATCAACATCTTCAACATCACCGTCTCATCTCAAACCCTAGTTTATCTCTTGTGTTCAATCTTGTTACCGGAACTATAGATTGGTGCTTGTGGGTGACTAGTAGTGTTGATTACATCTTGTAGTTGATTACTATATGGTTTATTTGGTGCAAGATTATATGTTCAGATCCAATATGCTATTTAATACCCTCTGATCCTAAGCATGTTTATCACTTGTGAGTAGTTACTTTTGTTCTTGAGGTCACGGGAGAAATCATGTTGCAAGTAATCATGTGAACTTGATATGTGTTCAATATTTTGATAGTATGTATGTTGTGATTCCCTTAGTGGTGTCATGTGAACGTCGACTACATGACACTTCACAATATTTGGGCCTAAGGGAATGCATTGTGGAGTAGTTATTAGATGATGGGTTGCGAGAGTGACAGAAGCTTAAACCCTAGTTTATGCGCTATTCCGTAAGGGACCGATTGGATCCAAAAGTTCAATGCTATGGTTAGAATTTATTCTTAATACTTTTCTCGTAGTTGCGGACACTTGCAAGGGGGTTAATCATAAGTAGGAGGTTTGTTCAAGTAAGAACAACACCTAAGCACCGATCCACCCACATATCAAATTATCAAAGTAGCGAACACGGATTGAATCAACGTGATGAAAGTGACTAGATGAAATTCCCGTGTACCCTCAAGAACGCTTTGCTTATTATAAGAGACCATTTTGGCATGTCCTTTGCCTCAAAAGGATTGGGCTACCTTACTGCACTTTTGTTACTATTACCGTTACTTGCTCATTACAAATTATCTTGCTATCAAACTACTCTGTTACTTACAATTTCAGCACTTGCAGACATTACCTTGCTGAAAACCACTTGTCATTTCCTTCTGCTCCTCGTTGGGTTCGACACTCTTACTTATTTAAAAGGCTACAATTGATCCCCTATACTTGTGGGTCATCAAGGCTATTTTTTGGTGCCATTGACGGGGAGTGAAGCGCTCTTGGTAAGTGGAAATTGGTAAGAAAAAATTAGTACTACGTGCTGAAATTTATTGTCACTTGTTACTATGGAAAACAATCCTTTGAGGGGTTTGTTCGGGGTATCTTCACCTCGACCGGAACCACAATTAGATACCCCTCAACCTACTGCACCTACTGAAAATATTGAATATGAAATTTCTTCGGGTATGATAGAACAACTGCTAGCTAATCCTTATGCTGGAGATGGAACTGAACATCCTGATATGCACTTGATATATGTGGAAGAAATTTGTGGATTATTTAAGCTTGCAGGTTTACCCGGAGATGAAGTTAAGAAGAAGGTTTTCCCTTTATTTTTGAAGGGAAAAGCATTGGCATGGTATAGGCTATGCGATGATATTGGATCTTGGAATTAGAATCGATTGAAATTGGAGTTTCACCAAAAAAATTATCATATGCATCTAGTTCATCGTGACCGGAATTACATATAAATTTTTTGGCCTCGTGAAGGAGAAAGTATCACTCTAGCTTGGGGGAGGCTTAAGTCCATGTTATATTCATGCCCCAATCATGAGCTTGATACGTCCATTTTGCATCATGTTTCCTTACTGTTATTTATGATGTTTTTATCAATAATGATGCCTTTTGGAGTAATTCTAATGACTTTTCTCTCATAATATGCAAGGTATACACAAAGAGGGAGAATTCTGGCAGCTGGAAATCTGGACCTAGAAAAGCTACGCCAGGCCACCTATTCTGCACAACTCTAAACAAGCTGAAACTTCATGAAGATTTTTATGGAATATTGGAGCAAATTAAACCCAATAAGAGTCGCGGTATGGGCGCCTCCTTGCTCGTTCCATCTGTCCCAATTTTACTGTGCCGATCTATTTTTAATCGGATAAAGTGGAAACGCACGGAGCTAGCTTGCGTGAGACAAATTAGCCGACCCTCGTTCCCATTCGCCTCCCCCTCCTTCCTGATTCCTCTCCCTCTTCCTCTCCATCTTCCTCGTCTGCCGCCGCCACCACTCGCCGGAGCCCTCCCCCACCGCTGCCGCCACTGCCGCCGCCACCACCAGTGCCCTGCCCAACAGCCTGCAACCCACCTCCTCTCTCCTGCTTATATTATCCCCACCACCTGCAAGCTCCCCCCCTTCACCTCGCCCCAGATCGAACGCCATGGACAAGGTGCCCTCTCCATCTCTTTTGTGTTCGACTTGGAGTTGGTTCTCCATTCGTGAAGCTCCCTCTCTTCTCTGCTATAGGAGAGCATCTCTCTCTGATCATGAAGCAACCCCAACCCTAGCCCTTCTTTGGCCATGGTGGCCGAGCAGGCAGGAGGTACGAACCCCTCCTCCCCTCCCAAAACCAGCTCCTGGGTGTGTTCTTCATCCCCTTATGTGATGTGTGCCTCTACGTGTTGAGCCCATGGTGAATTTTTCTATGTGTGCTGGACAATGAGCCATGGCATTTTCTAGGGTTTTATCTACTGCCATGCTACATATGTTTGTGCTTGGAGAGTTCTAAGGTTTTATCTAATGTGAGGATTCTCGCCTTATTTATCTAATCCATACTTTGTTTTTTAGATATATGATCCAGTTTGTGCAAGAGCTCCTCGACTTACGTGATGCCCCATGCCCGCTAACGGACATGGACCGTGCAAAGTAAAAAAAGGTTATGTAGACTACAATGTTATTGGCTACAGGTAGTTGACTAATTTCTTTCATACCCATTATATACGTAGATAAAGAAAGCACTGCGTGGTGTTTGTGTTGAAACAAACCACCAGAAAGACCAAATTAGAAAATAGAAAATAACAGGGATTACTCCCATCCACATTGAGCCAGCGGAAGTAATAATATTTTTCGCATGATGTTATATTTTCGATTTTGTTGTTAGTCTGTATGTTCTAGAACAGCAAATTAGTCCATCATCTTGCTGGAAAGATGTGGATTATAAACTTGAGGCCTTTGTTGCTTGTTTGTTGGTGTTGGTGTGTGATAACCCACAAGTATAGGGGGTCGCAACAGTTTTCGAGGATAGAGTATTCAACCCAAATTTATTGATTCGACACAAGGGGAGCCAAAGAATATTCTTAAGTATTAGCAGCTGAGTTGTCAATTCAACCACACCTGGAAATTTAATATCTACAGCAAACTGTTTAGTAGCAAAGTAATATGATAGTAGTGGTAACGGTAGCAAAAGTAATATTTTTGGTTTTATAGTGATTATAATAGTAGCAACGGAAAAGTAAATAAGCGAAGAACAATATGTGAAAAGCTTGTAGGCAATGGATCAGTGATGGATAATTATGTTGGATGCGATCAATCATGCAATAGTTATAACATAGGGTGACACAAAACTAGCTCCAGTTCATCAATGTAATGTAGGCATGTATTCTGAATATAGTCATACGTGCTTATGGAAAAGAACTTGCATGGCATATTTTGTCCTACCCTCCTGTGGCAGTGGGGTCCTATTGGAAACTAAGGGATATTAAGGCCTCCTTTTAATAGAGTACCAGACCAAAGCATTAACACATAGTGAATACATGAACTCCTCAAACTATGGTCATCACTGGTAAGTATCCCGATTATTATCACTTTGGGGTTAACGGATCATAACACATAATAGGTGACTATAGACTTGCAAGATAGGATCAAGAACTCACATATATTCATGAAAATATAATAGGTTCAGGTCTGAAATCATGGCACTCGAGCCCTAGTAACAAGCATTAAGCATAGCAAAGTCATAGCAACATCAATCTCAGAACATAGTGGATACTAGGGATCAAACCCTAATAAAACTAACTCGATTACATGATAAATCTCATCCAACCCATCACCGTCCAGCAAGCCTACGATGGAATTACTCATGCACGGCAGTGAGCATCATGAAATTGGTGATGGAGGAAGGTTGATGATGACGATGGCGACGGATTCCCCTCTCCGGAGCCCCGAACAGACTCCAGATCAGCCCTCCCGAGAGAGATTGGGGCTTGGCGGCGGCTACGTATCGTAAAACACGATGAATCCTTCTCCCTGATTTTTTTCTCCACAAAAGTGAATATATGGAGTCAAGGTGGATGTCGGTGGAGCATCAGGGGGCCCACGAGGCAGGGGGCGCGCCCAGGGGGGTAGGCGCACCCCCACCCTCGTGGACAAGGTGCGGCCCCCCTGACGTGGATTCTTCTTCCAGTATTTTTATATATTCCAAAAATAATCTCTGTTGATTTTTAGGTCATTCCGAGAAATTTTATTTCTGCACAAAAATAACACCATGGCAATTCTGCTGAAAACAGCATCAGTCCGGGTTAGTTCCATTCAAATCATGAAAGTTAGAGTCCAAAATAAGGGCAAAAGTGTTTGGAGAAGTAGATATGACAGAGACGTATCAACTCCCCCAAGCTTAAACCTTTGCTTGTCCTCAAGAAATTCAGTTGATAAACTGAAAGAGATAAAGAAAAACTTTTACAAACTCTGTTTGCTCTTGTTGTTGTAAATATGTAAAGCCAGCATTCAAGTTTTCAGCAAAGATTATGACCTACCATATTCATAATACCATTTAGATCTCATGCTTACTCATATCAATGGCATAATCAACTAGCGAGCAATAATAATAAATCTCGGATGACAACACTTTCTCAAAACAATCATAATATGATATAACAAGATGGTATCTCGCTAGCCCTTTCTGAGACCGCAAAACATAAATGCAGAGCACCTTTAAAGTTCAAGGACTGACTAGACATTGTAATTCATGGTAAAAGAGATCCAGTCAAGTCATACTCAATATAAACTAACAATAATACATGCAAATGACAGCGGTGCTCTCCAACTGGTGCTTTTTAAAAAGAGGATGATGACTCAACATAAAAGTAAATGGATAGGCCCTTCGCAGAGGGAAGCAGGGATTTGTAGAGGTGCCAGAGCTCGATTTTGAAATAGAGATGAATAATATTTTGAGCGGTATACTTTCATTGTCAACATAACAACCGAGAGATCTCGACATCTTCCATGCTACACACATTATAGGCGGTTCCCAAGCAGAATGGTAAAGTTTATACTCCCACACCACCAACAAGCATCAATCCATGGCTTGCCCGAAACAACGGGTGCCTCCAACTAACAAAAATCCTGGGGGAGTTTTGTTTGCAATTATTTTGATTTGATTTGAGCATGAGACTGGGCATCCCGGTGACTAGCCATTTTTTCGTGAATTAGGAGCGGAGTCCACTCCTCTTGAGAACAACCCGCCTAGCATGGAAGATACAGACATCCCTAGTTGATACATGAGCTATTCGAGCATACAAAACAGAATGTTTATTTGAAGGTTTAGAGTTTGGCACATACAAATTTACTTGGAACGACGGGTAGATACCGTATATAGGAAGGTATGGTGAACTCATATGGAATAACTTTGGGGTTTATGGAATTGGATGCACAAGCAGTATTCCCGCTTAGTACAAGTGAAGGCTAGAAAGAGACTGGGGAGCGACCAGCTAGAGAGCGACAACAGTCATGAACATGCATTAAAATTAATCAACACCTAATGCAAGCATGAGTAGGATATAATTCACCATGAACATAAATATCATAGTGGCTATGTTGATTTTGTTTCAACTACATGCGTGAACATGTGCCAAGTCAAGCCACTCGAATCGTTCAAAGGAGGATACCACCCCATCATACCACATCACAACCATTTTAATAGCATGTTGGCACGCGAGGTAAACCATTATAAACTCCTAGCTAATTAAGCATGGCATAAGCAACTATAATCTCTAATTTTCATTGAAAACATGTTTCATTCATAATAGGCTGAATCAGGAACGATGAACTATTCATATTTACAAAAACAAGAGAGGTCGAGTTCATACCAGTTTTTCTCATCTCAATCAGTTCATCATATATCGTCATTATTGCCTTTCACTTTCACGACTGAATAGTGTGGATAATAATAATAGTGCATGTGCATTGGACTAAGCTGGAATCTGCAAGCATTCAATTCAAGAGAGAAGACAAGGTAATATGGGCTCTTTGTTAGATCAACAATAATGCATAAGAGAGCCACCCAACATTTTCATTATAGTCTTCTCCTCTCGACCCCAAAGGAAAGAAAAGAAACAAAACTATTTACACGGGAAAGCTCCCAACAAGCAAAAGAAGAACGAGAAATCTTTTTGGGTTTTCTTTTTAATTACTACTACTACAAGCATGGAAAGTAAACTAACTAAAAGCTACAACTAATTTTTTTGGTTTTCCTTAAGGTTTTTCAAACACACAAGAAGAAAGCGAGAAAATGAAAATAAACTAGCATGGATAATACAATGAAAAAGTATGAGCACCGACAACTGGCATATGTGTGTGAACATGAATGTAATGTCGGTGAGAAATACATACTCCCCCAAGCTTAGGCTTTTGGCCTAAGTTGGTCTATGCCCATGGATCAAAACTGTAGCTGGGGTCGTACTGAGAAGGGTCCTCAGATTGCCACTGGCTGGCGATCTCCTCCAGATTCCACTGGTAAACAGATTGATGGTGAGGGTCAGATGGTGGCTCCGGCTCTGCAGCTGACATCTGGCTCCGGTAGGCATGAATGGCCTCCGGTAGAACAAGGTACATGCCTGAAAATATGTTGAACAAAGAGGGTGCAGGCAAGGTAATAAAATCACAATAATTTTTGTTAAATATCAATTTATATTTGAGTGTCTTATTCTTATCCTTAACAATAAACTCATGTGCTACCATACTCTTATAACCTAGAGGAATAGGAGGCAGCAACTTTTCCTCTTTCTCATAATGCCTGATAGGTATGTTAAAGTGTGCAGCAAGGCGTGAGGCAAAGATGCCTCCGAGGACGGGGCCCTTAGTACGGTTTAGATTTAACCGTTTAGCAACAATAGCGCCTAAACTTAAAGTAGTATCCTGAAACAAGGCATGGCGCAAAATAACAATATCAGGGGCACTAAGGTTTCCACAATTCCCGCGACCAATTAAGCATCTACTAGCAAATATTGCGAAGTAACGTAGAACAGGAAAATGTATGCTAGTGATTCTCGCATCGGAAACTTTCCTCGTTTCCCCTACAGCAATCATATCAATAAATCCCTCCACATCATTACGATGTGGTTCCTCTATGCTGCCCTCAAAGGGTATCAAACAGACCCGACAAAAATCATAAAGTGACATCTCCTTATGCTCATCATATAAATAAAATTCCACCGAAGGTGGTGATATCCTAGCATGGAAATGAAAATTTTGCACAAAGATATTGGTGAGTAAGATGTACTATTCATGTTGGTCGTGGAAGGCGGTGAGCCCTGCATTCTTAGCCAAATGATAAAAAACTTCATGAGTCCCAGCTTCTCTCAAGAACTCATCACAAGGCCATTCACATGGCCGAACCTCCGCAGTACGTGGGAGATTATACTTGGGCTTCTTGTTCTCTTCACTTTACTTATCCTTTCGAGCTTCGGCTCGATGAATCCTTCAAAAATCTCTTCAACTTTTTCTGAAAATTTATGAAATTTTTAGTAACTTGAAATAAAAGTGAACCAAACTCAACAGGATTGATATCAACTACTCCTATAAGTGCCTAGAGGCTATATCATGCATTAAAACTACTTTTGACCACATAAATTTGACATGCAAGCTCAAGAATAGGGTCACCTAAGCAACAAAAATTTGCAATAAATAAAGCACTAGAACAAAAACTAATTGGACCATTGGAGGAGTCACATACCAAAGAACAATCCCCCAAAGCAGTTTTGTGAGAGGAGCTTTGAGCAAGGAGATCGAAAATGGCAGCAAGATGAGCAAGAACTCGGGTTTGCGCTGGCTAGTGATTTTTTCTGGAGCAAGACGAAGTGGAGGGGACCCACATGGGGCCATGAGGCAGGAGGCGCGCCCAGGGGGGTGGGCGCGCCCTCCACCCTCGTGGGCACGTGGCTGCTCCCCCTGCTGTGTTCTCAGTGCCAGATATTCTCAAATATTCTAGAAAAAATCATATTTAATTTTCGGGGCATTTGGAGAACTTTTATTTTTGAGATATTTTTTATTGCATGGATAATTCAGAAAATAGACAGAAAATACTATTTTTACTTTATTTAATATAAATAACAGAAAGTAAAAAGAGGGTACAGAGAGTTGTGTTTTGTAAATTCATCCATCTCATGCTCATCAAAAGGAATCCACTAACAAGGTTGATGAGGTCTTGTTAACAAACTCATTTCGAATAACATGAAACGGAGAATTTTCGAATAACACTAGGTTACCTCAATGGGGATATGCACATCCCCAACAATAAGAATATCATATTTCTTCTTGACAGTAGGAAAAGGAAATTCAAAACCTCCAATAGTAATTGTTGAAAATTTTCCAATAGAATTGATACTGTGGACTTGAGGTTGTTTCCTCGGAAAGTGTACAGTATGCTCATTACCATTAATATGAAAAGTGACATTGCCTTTGTTGCAATCAATAATAGCCCCTGCAGTATTCAAAAAGGGTCTTCCAAGAATAATAGACATACTATCGTCCTCGGGAATATCAAGAATAACAAAGTCCGTTACAATAGTGACATTTGCAACCACAATAGGCACATCCTCACAAATACCGATAGGTAAAGCAGTTGATTTATCAGCCATTTGCAAAGATATTTCAGTAGGTGTCAGCTTATTCAAATCAAGTCTACGATATAAAGAGAGAGGCATAACACTAACACCGGCTCCAAGATCACATAAAGCAGTCTTAACATAGTTTCTTTTAATGGAGCATGGTATAGTTGGTACTCATGGATCTCCAAGTTTCTTTGGTATTCCACGCTTAAAAGTATAATTAGCAAGCATGATGGAAATTTCAGCTTCCGGTATCTTTCTTTTATTTGTAACAATATACTTCATGTATTTAGCATAAGGGTTCATTTTAAGCATATCAGTCAAATGCATACGCAAAAAGATAGGTCTAATCATTTCAGCAAAGCGCTCAAAATCCTCATCATCCTTTTTCTTGGATGGTTTAGGAGGAAAAGGCATGGGTTTCTAAACCCACGGCTCTCTTTCTTTACCGTGTTTCCTAGTAACGAAGTCTCTCTTATCATAACGTTGATTCTTTGATTGTGGATTATCAAGATCAACAGCAGGTTCAATCTCTACATCATTAGCATTGCTAGGTTGAGCATCAACATGAACATCATTATTAACATTATCACTAGGTTCATGTTCATTACCAGATTGTGTTTCAGCATCAGAAATAGAAATATCATTGGGATTCTCAGGTGTGTCAACAGCAGGTTCACTAGAAGCATGCAAAGTCCTATCATTTTTCTTTTTCTTCTTCTTGGAAGAACTAGGTGCATCAACATTAGTTCTCTGAGAATCTTGCTCAATTCTCTTAGGGTGGCCCTCAGGATACAAAGGTTCCTGAGTCATTTTACCCCCTCTGGTCACAACTCTAACATCATTTTCATTTCTCTTATTATTTAATTCATTGAGAAAATCATTCTGAGCTTTAAGTACTTGTTCTACTTGAGTGGTAACCATAAAAGCATCTTTACTAATAAGTTTAAGTTCACCTTTAACTCTAGACATATAATCACTCAAGTGTTCAAGCATATCAGCATTGCATTTCAGTTGTCTACCAACATAAGCATTGAAGTTTTCTTGTTTAACCATAAAGTCATCAAACTCATCCAAGCATTGGTTGGCAAACTTAGTAAATGGAATTTCACATTTATCAAATCTATAGAGAGAATTTACCTTTACTACCCGTGTCGAGTTAACAAGACCATGTATTTCTTCAATAGGCGGTAAATTCTTAACATCTTTATCTTTAATACCTTTTTCTTTCATAGATTTCTTTGCCTCTTGCATATCTTCAGGACCGAGAAATAGAATACCCCTTTTCTTCGGGGTTGGCTTAGGAGTTGGAGGAAGTGTCCAATTATTTTCATTTGTCAACATTTTATTCAATAGAAATTCAGCTTGATCAACAGTTCTTTCCCTGAAAACACAACCAGCACAACTATCCAGGTAATCTCTGGAAGCATCGGTTAGTCCATTATAAAAGATATCAAGTATTTAATTTTTCTTGAGAGGATGATCAGGCAAAGCATTAAGTAATTGGAGAAGCCTCCTGAGGGAATCTTGGATTAGGGGGTCTCCGGACAGCCGGACTATCTCCATTGGCTGGACTGTTAGACTATGAAGATACAAGATACAAGATTGAAGACTTCGTCTCATGTCCGGATGGGACTCTACTTGGCGTGGAAGGCAAGCTAGGCAATACGGATATGGATATCTCCTCCTTTGTAACCGACCTTGTGTAACCCTAACCCTATCCGGTGTCTATATAAACCGAAGGGTTTTAGTCCGTAGGACAACAATCATAACATACAATCATACCATAGGCTAGCTTCTAGGGTTTAGCCTCTCTGATCTCGTGGTAGATCTACTTTTGTACTACCCATATCATCAATATTAATCAAGCAGGATGTAGGGTTTTACCTCCTGCAAGAGGGCCCGAACCTAGGTAAAACATCGTGTCCCCTGCCTCCCGTTACCATCCGGCCTAGACGCACAGTTCGGGACCCCCTACCCGAGATCCGCCGGTTTTGACACCAACATTGGTGCTTTCATTGAGAGTTCCTATGTGTCGTCGTCGTTAGGCTTGATGGCTCCTACTATCATCGATAGCGATGCGGTCCAGGGTGAGACTTTTCTCCCCGGACAGACCTTCGTATTCGGCGGCTTTGCACTGCGGGCTAATTTTCTTGGCCATCTGGAGCAGATTGAAAGCTACGCCCTGGCCATCAGGTCAGATTTGGAAGTTTGAACTACACGGCCGACATCCGCGGAGACTTGATCTTCGACGGACTCGAGCCGCAGCTAGGCGCGCCGCACTGTCACGATGGGTATGACCTAGCTCCGCCGCCAAACAGTACCCCAGAGGCTGCGCCCACATCAGCTCCGACCCTTAGCTCGGAGCCAACTGCGCCAGTCGAGGACGGGTGGTTCGACACCGCCTCAGGGGTTGCAGTCTCAACGGCGATCAAGCCGAACGCCAGCCTAACCCTCTGCGCAGCCCGTGACTCCAAGGTGCCGGATTCTTTTCCAGACTCCGAACCATCCGCGCCCCTGCCAATCGAATCTGATTGGGCGCCGATCATGGGATTCACCGCCGCGGATATCTTTCAGCACTCGCCCTTCGGCGACATTCTGAATTCACTAAGGTCTCTCTCTTTGTCAGGAGAGCCCTGGCCGGATTATGGCCAACAGGATTGGGATGCGGACGATGAAGAAATTCGCGCCCACCCACCACCCACTTCGTAGCCACTGTCGATGATTTAATCGACATGCTCGACTTCGACTCCAAAGACATCGACGGTATGGACGACGATGTAGGAGACGAACATGAACCAACACCTATAGGGCACTGGAAAGCCACCTCATCATATGACATATACATGGTGGATACACCCAAAGAAGGCAATGGCGATGGGATAGCGGAGGATGACCCCTCCAAGAAGCAACCCAAATGCCGACGTCAGCGGCGCCGCTCTAAGTCCCGCCAATGCAAAAGTGGTGATACCGTCACAGGAGACAATAACACTCCGGATAGTGTCGAAGAAAACAACAAACCCCTCCAGCAAGATTTAGAGCAGGAGGATGGAGGAGCCAGCTCTCCTGAGAGAGCGGCAGATGGAGAGGAGGAGGATGACAATCACAGGCCCCCCTCCGAAGACGAGGCAAGCCTCGGCGACGATGAATTCGCCGTACCAAAGGACCCCGTCGAACAAGAGCGCTTCAAGCGCCGGCCACGGCAAATAGCCTGAAGAAAAAGTAGCAGCAGCTTCAAGCTGATCAAGATCTGCTAGTTGACAAATGGACTGAAGTCCTTGCGGCCGAGGAATATAAACTCGAGTGCCCCTCCAAGAGTTACCCAAGGCGCAGGTTACTACCCCGACTGGAGGAAGAAGCGTATGATACGGCTGATCGGCCACCTCGTGGCTGCGATAGAGAGGCATTCCAGCCAAAAGCTCAGTCTCCACCCCAACACCATTCAAATAAAAAGGCATGGGGAGATACGCCAGACCTGCGAGACATATTGGAGGACAAGGCAAAGCATTCAAGATCGATCTACGGATCATGAGGGCGCACCACTCTGCGAGACGACAAACGTCACGCCGGATACAGTAAAAGCAAATCCGGCCGGGCCGAACACAGCGGGCAAGACCGATTCGAGTTGCGTCGCGATATAGCCCAATACAGAGGCGCCGCACACCCCTTATGCTTCACAGACGAAGTAATGGAACATCAATTCCCATAAGGTTTCAAACCTGTAAATATTGAATCATACGACGACACAACAGATCCCGTAGTATGGATTGAGGATTTCCTCCTCCACATCCACATGGCCCGCGACAATGACTTACATGCCATCAAATACCTCCCACTAAAGCTCAAAGGACCAGCGCGACATTGGCTTAACAGCTTGCCAGCAGACTCCATTAGCTGTTGGGAAGATCTGGAAGCCGCATTCCTTGACAACTTTCAGGGCACTTATGTGCGACCACCAGACGCCGATGATTTGAGCCACATAATTCAGCAGCCAGAAGAGTCGGCCAAGCAATTCTGGACTCGATTCCTTACAAAGAAAAATCAAATCGTCGACCGTCCAAATGCAAAGGCCTTAGCGGCTTTCAAGCACAACATCCGAGACGAGTGGCTAGCCCGGCACCTTGGTTAGGAAAGCCAAAATCTATGGCAGCTCTCACGACGCTCATGACCCTCTTTTGTGAGGGAGAAGACAGCTGGCTGGCTCGCAGTAATAACATATCAAAGAACCATGGTACCTCAGATACCAAGGACGGCAATAGCAGGTCACATCGCAACAAGCATAAGCGTCGCATTAACAGCAAAAATACTGAGGATACGACAGTCAATGCCGGATTCAAAGGCTCTAAACCCGATCAGCGGAAAAAGCCATTCAAACAAAGTACGCCGGGTCCGTCCAGCTTGGATCGTATACTCGATCGCTCGTGTCAAATACACGACACCCCAGACAAGCCAGCCAATCACACCAACAGGGATTGTTGGGTGTTCAAGCAGGCCGGCAAGTTAATTGCCGACAACAAGGACAAGGGGCCGCATAGCGATGACGAGGAGGAGCCCCGGCAGCCACACACTGGAGGACAGAAGAGGTTTCCCCCGCAAGTGCAGACGGTGAACATGATATACGCAACCCACATCCCCAAGAGGGAGCGGAAGTGTGCGCTCAGGGACGTATATGCGTTGGAGCCAGTCGCCTCAAAGTTCAACCCTTGGTCCTCCTGTCCGATCACCTTCGATCGCAGGGACCACCCCACTAGTATCTGTCATGGCGGATTCGCCGCACTGGTCCTAGACCCAATCATCGACGGATTTCACCTCACTCGAGTCCTTATGGACGGCGGCAGCAGCCTGAACCTGCTTTATCAGGACACAGTGCGCAAAATGGGTATAGACCCCTCAAGGATCAAACCCACAAAACGACCTTTAAGGGCGTCATTCGAGGTGTAGAGGCCCATTGCACAGGCTCAATTACACTGGAAGTGGTCTTCGGATCCCCGGATAACTTCCGAAGCGAAGATTTAATCTTTGATATAGTCCCGTTCCGCAGTGGTTATCACGCGCTGCTCGGGCGAACCGCATTTGCTAGATTCAATGTGGTACCGCATTATGCATACCTCAAGCTCAAGATGCCAGGACCTCGCAGAGTTATTACAGTCAATGGAAACACATAGCACTCTCTCCGAACAGAGGAGCACACCGCAGCCCTCATAGCAGAAACGCAAAGCAGCCTCTCAAGGAAATCAACCAGTTCGGCGCTTCACAGCCCGGACACCTTCAAGCGCGCTTGGGGCAATCGGCAAATAGACCGCCTGGCGCGATCTGAGCTCGTGTAGCAATACGGTGGCCACCCCAATCCCAGCCCAGCGGCGAAACTCGTGTCGCGCGTCCATAATTACGCATTAAAAATACCATGGGCACAGGTGGGGAGGGGGGCACAACTGCGGCACGCCCCAAGACGCGGCCTAAACCGCACTAGGGGCTTCCCTTTCCATTATTTTTCTTTTTCTTTCAGGACCTTAATCTCTGGAAACACTGTCCGGCAGCACTATTGCCGAACACATGATGCAGCAACCAAGGAGGCAACAACTATGTTATACCACGGAATTCCCAGGTTGATTACAGTAACGAGTGAAATATTCAATTTAATATCATTCCTTAGCTTGCCCTTGGAAGGGACATAGTCCTACTCTTTGCTTATCGCACTATCTGTATCACTCTGCTTTAACGCAATTTTTTAATACACAATGCATGACATTACGACTATTATTGCATTCTTGTTATATATATCTATGTGTTCATTAATGACGCCTTGCAACCGTACACTATGGTACGACCAATACACCAGGGACTTACGTACCCCATAATATGGTGTGAAAAGTCCGAACACTTTCACAAGTGCGGCACCCCGAACTTATAGCATTATATGCATCGGCTCCGAATCATGTCTTTGGTCAAATGTTGGGTTTGCCCGGCTCCTATGTTTTGGTACCTTACGTTCCGCTCTATCGGCTAAGGTAGCGCTAGGAGAACTACTGCGATTGTGCCCCGGTTCTGCCGGGCTTACCACCTCAGTAGAGAAAGCTAAAACTGACTGTCATGATAAGGCGAGAGACTGGTCGCTGTTCAGCGAGGTTTTTCGAGTCCCTAAAGACTTATGCCGCTTAGGGCGAGGGGCCGGCCCTGTCCGGCTTACAGGCGTGTATCGCGCCCCGAATTCGGCCTTCTGAATACCAGGGGCTTCGCCGAAATTTAAAATTATAGAATTCTATGGCTAAGTGAGAGTGATAAAGCATTATTAGTCCAGTTGCCTTGTTCGTTGTGCTGAGCACCTCCCTCGAAGGACCCAAATATGGGAACAAGAGTGCTCAGGTTTATCCCGAACACCCTAGCACTTGTGGCATGGGGGAAGAAGCCGAGGACTAGCCATCTCTCAGATTGGATAAACGGCCAAACATAAGGTAATAATTTAAATTCACACAAGCGTTGCATAGCGCATATGAAACAAGTTTTCATCATACAGGATAAAACGAGCAAGTCTCATTCAAATATTACATCTTTTAAACACTCGTCCGCGATGAGACGGGCACCCGGCATAACACCCTTGTAGTACATCTCGGGGTGGCGGTGCTCCTTGCCCTCTGGCGGCCCCTCCTTGATCAGCTTCACGGCATCTAGCTTGACCCACTGCAATTTCACATGGGCGAAAGCCCAGCGTGCACCTTCAATGCAGACAGATCGCTTGACGACCTCCAGCCACGGTCAGGCATCCACAAGCCGCCTCACCAGGCCGAAGAAGCTGTTCGGAAGGGCGTCTCCAGGCCACAACCGGACTATAAAGCTCTTCATGGCCTGATCGGCCGCCTTATGTAGCTCGACCATCTGCTTCAGCTGGTCGCTCATTGGCACCGGATGTTCGGCCTCAGCATACTGAGACCAGAATAGCTTCTCCGTCGAGCTTCCATCCTCAGCCTCGTAAAATTGTGCAGCATCGGACACACTGCGGGGCAAATCTGCGAATGCTCCTGAAGAGCTCCTGATCCGGGTAAGTAATCGGTAATTTACTTTTACATGCTTGCTTTGCATATAGAAATCCTTACCCGCCGCTATCTTCTTCATCGCGTCGATCTCTTGGAGGGCCTTTTGGGCTTCGGCCTTGGCACTTTTTACACTCTCGAGGGCCGCGGCAAGCTCAGACTCCCGCGTCTTGGAGTCAAGCTCCAACGCCTCGTGCTTCGCCACAAGAGCTTGGAGCTCTTGCTGCACCTCGCCCACCCAAGCCTCGTGCTTCTCTCGCTCGGTGCGCTCCTTGGCCGCTTTATCTTCGGCCTTGGTTAGCGCTTGCTTCAGGGCCGCCACCTCGGTCGTGGCCCTTGGCAAACATACGATGATCCTTTCATTTTGCAATCGCATCCTCTTTTATATATACATAAGACAGGGTATTACTTACCCTTGTTCTCCTCGAGCTGCCTCTTGGCAAGGCCGAGCTCTTTCCTGGACCCCTCGAGGTCCTACTTCAGTACGGCGACCTCCGCAGTCAGTGCGGCGGACGCCGGCAGCGAAGCCTGCATACGCATATTGACATACTTATATTAGACTCCTGCGATATTATTTGATCCTCTGTTCGGCTTTTCTTTGTGAACACCGAACAAAGCATCAGAGGCTACTGTCTATGCGGTAATATTTCTACTACACTTTAAAACACTTACCTCGAAGCCTGTTAGAAGGCTGGCACAGGCTTCCGTCAATCCGCTCTTGGCGGACTGAACCTTCTGGATCACCGCACTCATGATAGTGCGGTGCTCCTCGTCGATCGAAGCGCTGCGAAGCGCTTCCAGCAGATTGTCTGGCGCCTCTGGATGGACAGAGGTCACCGGCATAGGCGTCTTGCCCCTCTTAGAAGGAGGCCGCCTGCCCGAGCCTGGAACCACTGGAGGTTCCGGCGTGGTGTTCGGCTGAGGGCCGAACTCGGAGCTCTTAGGGGCCCCGTCCCCTCGGCTCCTGGAGTCCGGAAGGTCGCCTTGAGGCGCCTCCGGGACTGTCTCCCCTCGATCTGGTGCCTCTTGAGACAACACCTCGGCGTCGTCGGCAGGATGAGGGGAGGTGGCGGTCGGGACTGGATCGCTATCCATGTCCGACAAGCCCAAGGAGCCGTCCGATGATACATCGATACTGGCTCGTGGCGGCCTGCATAATCATGTTCGGCGTTAGGGAAAGTAGTGCGACAAAAGAATGCTATGATTTACTCTGGTATCCGAATACTTACGATCTCCCCGGGGGCTTGACCCTGGGCAGCCACTCGTCTTCGCCTTCGTCGGCGGCGGTGGAACCGTCCGGAAGGAGAGTCCTTCCCTTCTTGGACCCTCCGGCCTCCGCGGTTGGGGCGGCCTTCCTTTTCTTGTCTCCCCCAGTCGGTGGGGGAGCATCTTCTTCTTCTTCTTCCTCGTCTTTGGGGGAAGAGTGCGCCGCAGAGTCATCGGACGGTGAGTCTGACGACGCCTGGCGTCGGGAACTCTTTCGGGTTCCCTTGGCCTTCTGGGTCTTCTCCGGCATCGTATAAGGGGCCGGAGTCAACATCTTCGCCAGAAGAGCGTCTGCGGGGCCTTCGGGCAAAGGAGCCGGGCAGTCGATCTGTCCGGCCATCTCCTGCCAGTCCTGTCAAAGGTACGGGAGTTTAGATCCCGCATAGAGTCAATCTATATAAAAAATAAGTATCCTGTGAAAGGTAAAGCAGCTTACCGCACTGGCTTGGCGCTTCGCGCTGAATCCGCGATCCTCAGTAATAGGAGGGGGGACCTCGATGCTTTTGAACAGCACCCTCCAGGCGTCTTCATGAGTCGTGTCAAAGAGCCCGTTCAGAGTTCGGTGCTGCGCTGGATTGAACTCCCACAAGTTGAACTCCCGTTCTTGGCACGGGAGTATCCGACGGATGAGCATAACTTGGACTATGTTTACAAGCTTGAGCTTCTTGTCCACCATGTTTTGAATACATGTTTGGAGTCCGGTCAGCTCTTTCGAACAACCCCAGGACAGACCCTTCTCTTTCCAGGAGGTGAGTTGCGTGGGGATGCCAGATCGGAACTCGGGGGCCGCTGCCCATGCAGGGTCGCGTGGCTCGGTGATATAGAACCACCCCGATTGCCACCCCTTTGTGGTTTCCACAAAGGAGCCCTCGAGCCATGTTACGTTGGGCATCTTGCCCACCATGGCGCCTCCGCACTCCGCTTGGCGGCCGCCCACCACCTTCGTCTTGACATTGAAGGTCTTTAGCCATAAGCTGAAGTGGGGCTTGATGCGGAGGAAGGCCTCGCACACGACGATAAACACCGAGATGTTGAGGATGAAATTTGGGGCCAGATTGTGGAAATCCAGGCCGTAATAAAACATGAGCCCCCGGACGAAGGGATGGAGAGGGAATCCCAGTCCACAAAGGAAATGGGTGAGGAATACTACCCTCTCATGGGGCCTGGGGGTGGGGATGAGCTGCCCCTCATCTGGGAGCCGGTGCGCGACATCGTCGGGAAAGTATCCGGCTCTCCTCAGTTTCTTGATGTCTCCCTCCATGACGGAGGAGACCATCCACCTGCCTCCCGCTCCGGACATGATTGGAGAAGGTCGAGGTGGGAAGTGCGGACTTGGGCGCTAGAGCTCGAGTGTGAGAAAACAGATGGGTAAGGGAGGAAGAAGGCGTGGATAGAAAGGTGAATCCTTATCCCTTTATATGGGCGGACGAAACTAAGCGTCCCCACTTGCCTGGTAAAACTCGCTTATCCCCCAAACGCCGCAATTGATGGCGCGGTTGGTTTACCCACGCCCGTATTGATGAGAATCCCGTAATAAGGGAACACGATCTCTGCTTTGACAAGACGTGTCGAAAAACTGCCTCGCGTTATGTGCGGGGCTGGTTAAAAGAAACGATTCGAATAATCACCGGGCCATGACGTAACGTCATGCTTCCAAAATAAGCCAGCAAATTAGATCTGCGAAAATATTATTCTCTCTACGGTAGAAGCTAGCCTATGGTATGATTGTATGTTATGATTGTTGTCCTACGGACTAAAACCCTTCGGTTTATATAGACAACGGAGAGGGTTAGGGTTACACAAGGTCGGTTACAAAGGAGGAGATATCCATATCCGTATTGCCTAGCTTGCCTTCCACGCCAAGTAGAGTCCCATCCGGACACGAGACGAAGTCTTCAATCTTGTATCTTCATAGTCTAACAGTCCGGCCAATGGAGATAGTCCGTTCTAGGGTTTAGCCTCTCTGATCTCGTGGTAGATCTACTCTTGTACTACCCATATCATCAATATTAATCAAGCAGGACGTAGGGTTTTACCTCCATCAAGAGGGCCTGAACCTGGGTAAAACATCGTGTCCCCCGCTTCCTGTTACCATCCGGCCTAGACGCACAGTTCGGGACCCCCTACCCGAGATCCGCCGGTTTTGACACCGACACCTCCCCCAAGCTTGTGGGAGACTCTCTTCTTCAATTTGCACAAAATTATATATTTCCCTTAAGGCAGCTTGTTTCTTATGAGCAGGGAAATATTTAGCAGAGAAGTAATGAATCCTATCCTGGGGACTACGCACACACCCAGGATCAAGAGAATTAAACCATGTTTTAGCATCACCCTTCAATGAGAACGGAAACAACTTAAGGATAAAGTAATGGTGAGTTTTCTCATCATGTGTAAACAGGGTGGCTATATCATTTAATTTAGTAAGATGTGCCACAACAGTTTCAGATTCATAGCCATAAAAAGGATCAGATTCAACCAAAGTAATTAACTCAGGATCAACAGAGAAATCATAATCCTTATCAGTAATAAAGATAGGTGAAGTAGCAAAAGCAGGGTCATATTTCATTCTAGCATTCAAAGACTTCTCTTTGAGCTTAGCTAATAATTTCTTAAGATCAGATCTACCATTGCAAGCTTAGAAGTCTCTAGGAATTTCTTCATCCATAACATAACCCTCAGGCACAACAAGCAATTCATATCTAGGGGGAGAATCTTCATCATCACTTTCATCAATATTATCAGTTTCAATAATTTGATTCTCTCTAGCCTTAGCAAGTTGTTCATCAAGAAATTCACGTAGTGGCACAGTAGTATCAAGCATAGAAGTAGTTTCATTATAAGTATCATGCAAAGCAGAAGTGACATCATCAATAACATGTGACATATCAGAATGAATAGCAGGTGTAGGTGTCGCAAGTTTACTCAAAACAGAAGGTGAATCAAGTGCAGAGCTAGATGGTAGTTCCTTACCTCCCCACGTAGTTGAGGGAAAAATCTTGGTTCTTTGATCTTTCAAGTTCTTCATAGTGACCAGCAGATATAAATCCCAAGTGACTCAAAGAATAGAGCTGTGCTCCCCGGCAACGGCGCCAGAAAATAGTCTTGATAACCCACAAGTACAGGGGATCGCAACAGTTTTCGAGGGTAGAGTATTCAACCCAAATTTATCGATTCGACACAAGGGGAGACAAAGAATATTCTCAAGTATTAGCAGCTGAGTCGTCAATTCAACCACGCCTGGAAACTTAATATCTGCAGCAAAGTGTTTAGTAGCAAAGTAATATGATAGTAGTGGTAACGGTAGCAAAAGTAATATTTTTGGTTTTATAGTGATTATAACAGTAGCAACGGAAAAGTAAATAAGCGAAGAACAATATGTGAAAAGCTCATAGGCAATGGATCAGTGATGGATAATTATGTCGGATGCGATCAATCATGCAACAGTTATAACATAGGGTGACACGGAACTAGCTCCAGTTCATCAATGTAATGTAGGCATGTATTCCGAATATAGTCATACATGCTTATGGAAAAGAACTTGCATGGCATCTTTTGTCCTACCCTCCCGTGGCAGCGGGGTCCTATTGGAAACTAAGGGGTATCAAGGCCTCCTTTTAATAGAGTGCCGGACCAAAGCATTAACACATAGTGAATACATGAACTCCTCAAACTATGGCCATCACCGGTAAGTATCCCGATTATTGTCACTTCAGGGTTAACGGATCATAACACATAATAGGTGACTATAGACTTGCAAGATAGGATCAAGAACTCACATATATTCATGAAAACATAATAGGTTCAGATCTGAAATCATGGCACTCAGGCCCTAGTGACAAGCATTAAGCATATCAAAGTCATAGCAACATCAATCTCAGAACATAGTGGATACTAGGGATCAAACCCTAACAAAACTAAATCGATTACATGATAAATCTCATCCAACCCATCACCGTCCAGCAAGCCTACGGTGGAATTACTCACACACGACAGTGAGCATCATGAAATTGGTGATGGAGGAAGGTTGATGATGACGATGGCGATGGATTCCCCTCTCCAGAGCCCCGAACGGACTCCAGATCAGCCCTCCCGAGAGAGATTGGGGCTTGGCGGCGGCTCCGTATCGTAAAACGCGATGAATCCTTCTCCCTGATTTTTTTCTCCTTGAAAGTGAATATATGGAGTCAAGGTGGACGTCGGTGGAGCATCCGGGGGCCCACGAGGCAGGGGGCGCGCCCAGGGGGGTAGGCGCGCCCCCACCCTCGTGGACAGGGTGGGCCCCCTGACGTGGATTCTTCTTCCAGTATTTTTTATATATTCCAAAAATAATCTTCGTTGATTTTCAGGTCATTCCGAGAACTTTTATTTCTGCAAAAAAATAACACCATGGCAATTCTGCTGAAAACAACGTCAGTCCGGGTTAGCTCCATTCAAATCATGCAAGTTAGAGTCCAAAACAAGGGCAAAAGTGTTTGGAAAAGTAGATACGACGGAGACATATCATCGTGTGAGGAATTGGTAGGAATAGCTTAGCATACAATATTCTACCTGAGGCCCATGCATTTGATTTCTGCAATATGGCAATGATCTATCTGTATTAATTTGATCTTACAACATCTTAGATATGTCTTTACTGTGTAAAATGATACCCGTGCAATTTTCCATATGCATGTTTACCCTATAGTGTCCTTTTAGCATTAATGCATGGTGGTTACTTTGTCTCTCTAATGTTGTTTTACTCATGTTATTTTGTTGTTGTTAGATTTCCTGTTGATGACAGAGGAACAAGGATGGCAGTCATTCAGTACTTGAAGGACATATACAACCGCAATCTGCATATTTTATTCATCTACATGATTGACCAACACTCTTTTATATAGCATGGCAACAACTTTTGGTTCTGGCGCTCTATTCTCCATTGTAAGTGGAATGAGAACCCCAAATCCAGTTGTTAAAGCAATTACAGCTAGTATGGCTTTTGCAAGTATAGCTATACATGTTGCCTATGAATGAAAACCATTTTGTTCCACTTGAATTATGTGTCTAGGTTTTAGCCTTTCACGTTGCATTGCAACTTCACTGTTATATATCAGTATGATAGGGCAATCTATCCTCAGTTTATCCATGCTTGTTGTGATGTTCTAATTCTTATGGTCAATCTATCTCGATTTTAGGTTGGCAGAAATTCTCAAAGACAAAGACACACAATGAAGATATGAACTATTCTGAAATATGTTGAACCAATTAGGACTTCAAAACTATGAAAAGAATTTCAAGAAGGGTCTTCTGACTGATGAAACATTGCCTTTTATCAATGAAAGGTACATGTTTTTAATATTCCATTGAGTTCCTGCAATTGCCGAAAAGAATCAATCTTTTCTATAACAAAATGGCCATATGCTTACTGAAATTTATCACTCAATTGATGAAAAAATACATATGTCTTGCATTATCCTCCAGTGCACTCAGAGTTATGAATATCCCCCTTGTTCCAAGGCTTGTCATACTTGATCACATTAAAAGATTTGGAATTATTGCATAAATTTCCAGTTTTTGGTGCATTAGTTTCCTTTATCTAATATCCTTTTTTGCAATTTTGCAAAGAACCTGGGTTGATAAAATCAAATTGAAGTGATTGTTTGTCTGTTGGCGCCATTTTTTTCTCAAGTTATATAAACTATGTTCTGGGAAGTCCATCCATTCTAGCTCTTAAATTTTGTAGATGTCTCTTACTTAGTTTGATGGTATGCACATATTGTTTGATGTCGCTTGTGTTCAGGGTTTCTATTGGGCACATAAAAATAAAGGATGACGCATGACACATTTTATGTGTACATTTATTTCATAGATTGAAAGACAGAGGTTGTTTTAGATGGAGATGTATTGGTGTTGCGATCTCACTGGTTTGCTGCTTCTGTAGTTAGAGAGTAGTCCGTGCTTCTTCATCGGGCATCCTCTGGAGCTTCCCCGAGGTGACAAGTGCTTCTCACGGTGTCTCTCTGTTCTTATTGCTACTGCACACAAGCTACTGACCTTCCAGACCAGGACATACATCCTGGTGAGCTTCTTGGTCATCGACTGGTCCATCACCGAGGTATGTATTCACCACTGACTTCTCTCAGATCATATGCATGCTCCTTATAATCTAGGGATTATAGTTCTTCAAAATAACTGTATTATCGGGCCGTGAGGCACCACTATTGCTATAGCCTTTGCATAGAGTTAGAGAAAACATATGAGTTCGATAACTTGCGTTGAGGAAAACTGATGCAAGCGAAGTGTATATACATCACCCGAAATTTCCAAAGCATTGGATGTTCTGAGATTGATCAGGTACAGTAAAAGAGAACAGGGTCACCTGTGGTATGATTTGGCTTGGCTCACACACCCCAGGCTTTGACACGTGGAGGCCAAGCATCCAATTAACCTGAAAAGGCTCAGTTCTGGCTAATATGCAACACATGGATGCAGATAAATTCAACTAAACACATGCTCCCTAAGGCGTGGAACTCGCGAGTGACAAGGAAACTGCTGCTGCCACCCTCGCTCCAGATCGAGCAGCAGGTTTGGGCCACGGTGGCGAGAGCGGCCCGATGTGCAGGTTCAAGCCGCGTGAAGAGGGAGGGGGTGCTCACTATGGCTCTGACCATGGTGCCAACCCCATGGACAAGGTGCCCTCTCCGCCTCTCTCTTTGTTTTCAGTATGGAGTTGGTGACGTAATTATTGTGTGATTTAGATATCGATCTGACCTTGAGCTGAAAATGTGTCCTTTAGGAAGCTACTGAATTAGGTAAGAAGGCCAAGGAATTGAAGAAGGCACCGGAAGCCCTTCACCAAGAATAGAGAAGTGGGAACAAAGGCAGAAAATGGCGCAAAAACATGAAGGCTATCGAGAAGGTATTCTTGCCCTTCAAAGCGATGATATGCTTTGAAGCTTTAATTATATTCATATGAACCATTCTCTTTAATATATTATACATCTTTCTGTGATGTTCTGTTATGCTATTAACTAATATTATGTTTAACTTTCCGTCTTAATTATTAGGAGTTGTTACTTTTGGAAAATGACATGGATGCTCTAGAAGAGATGTAACTTGTGAATTCTTATGTCCATTGTTTTTTATGGTTGTCACTTACTCTTGTCTTGACATCCATTATGGTGCAGGCTGAGGCTACCTGGGCTTTTACATTGCTTGATTACATTGGAAAACTCATATTCGGCATTGTTGGGTAAGTGTAAATATGTATCTAAACTGTACATTCATTCAGTCTAATGATTTGCAATTGGGTTCGTCTAACAATGATTTATGATCTTAGATTAATTGTATTGATTGCTTGGGTAGCACATATTATCATATAATTGTATCTTGTTTCCTGAATGAGATCTTCATAAAGATGGACAGTGTTTGGGGTACATTTCTGATCCTTGATATTGTTCTCAACTTAACCAGTTATCCTCTCTATGAATAAACTGATTAATCTTTTGTTTTGTGTACCAGGTCTGCTTGGGACTGCTGCTTTTGCATTCTTCTGCTATCTCCTCATCGCAGTGATCGCTGGAGAAATGATGCTTGGCCTGAAATTAGTTTTCATCAACATTCACCCAATGAAGTAGTTGACTCATGCCATGACACTATTTTCTTTGCGCTGTCCTTTTTTTACATTTAATAACAAACATTTGACTTGTTTCAGATGGGGAGGAACGTTGATGAACTCTTTTCTGTTTAATGTTGTACTGATCCTACTTTGTTCCATCAGGTATGCTACCGATGTCTTCTGTTAGAAGTCCATGTCTTAGTGTAACTTCCAATGAAATGTTTGAAGGCTGTAAATTTACAAGAATTAAAGAATGTAGTGGAGATACGTGGCAGATCTAAAGAAGTTGTTTACACAAAGCATTAGGACTGTAATTTTTGTTATTAGTCAGTAATAGTGAATACTTGGAAGTGCACATCACTGAAGCATTGATTTAGCATGGGTATATAACTTGGGCCTGGGTCCAAATCCTCTGCTATAACGGTGTGCCATAGTTACGGTCACTGCTGCGTGGGTGAATAATGGCCTTTGTATGAACGCAAACTACTTGTTCTTTAAGAAGTCCTCTCTTGAATTTCCGCGCTTGTGTATTTTGCAGTGTGATTCAGTTCTGTGAGACAGCTTTTGCGTACTATGCACAGGCAACTGCAGCTCAGGAGATTTTTGGCCACACACTGCAGTCTCTTCATGGAATTAATTAAGTATCTCTACAAGTAAGTCTTGAACCAGCATGCAGTCGATAGAACTATCAACCTGGAGTTGTTGCTTGAACCATCATGCGTATCACCGTTGGCTGTTGGTACTTGGGTTATTCTTTCTGCAAAGATAATAATTCAAAAATAACTGCCATTTTCTCTTAACCACTCTTTATTATTTGGTGCAGATTATATGATTATTAATGTAGACCCATGCTACTTGTTTTTTTAGTGATGGTTGCTTAACCGAAATGTCTCGGCTCTTGTGAACATGCTAACATGTTACCTCTCTTCCCTAGATGGTGCAAGTACAAAAGGTGCAGAAGATTGTATGCCTGAGTGATGTTTGCTTAACCAAACTTAATTTCTTACTAAGATGGATTAAGCCTGAGTGGAGGTAGCAGTTGTGTGCAGGGTTGATGTGTGCAAGCTAGAAGCTAAAATTTGAATTGAGATATGTTATTATTCATGCCTGCACTTTCTCAGATATTTTAGTTTATAAGAAGAATAATAGTAGAACCATTTCTTGTTGCCACACATTGAAGGAACCAACCAGAAATAACACTCGTGGTACAAACAAGAAACTGGAAGGCGGCGGGTCCCCCCCTGGCGATGCCCCAACTTCCTCTCAGGAGGCATGCCATGGGCGTGCCCCAACCCCTAGTAACTACCAGAGGGGGCCCACATGGTGGGCACAACCCACCTGGGCGCGCCAGGGAGCCCAGGCGCGCCCTAGTGGGTTGTGCTCACCCAGGCCCACCTCCGGTGCCCATCTTCTGGTATATAGGTCATTTTGACCTAGAAAAATAAATAAGGGGAGGACTTTTGGGATGGACCGCCACCGTCTCGAGGCGGAACTTGGGCAGGAGCACTTTTGCCCTTCGGCGGAGCGATTCCGCCGGAGGAACTTCCCTCCTGGAGGAGGAAATCATCGTCATCATCATCACCAACAACTCTTCCATATTGGTGAGGGCAATCTCCATCAACATCTTCAACATCACTGTCTCATCTCAAACCCTAGTTCATCTCTTGTGTTCAATCTTGTTACCGGAACTATAGATTGGTGCTTATGGGTGACTAGTAGTGTTGATTACATCTTGTAGTTGATTACTATATGGTTTATTTGGTGCAAGATTATATGTTCATATCCAATATGCTATTTAATACCCTCTGATATTGAGCATGATTATCATTTGTGAGTAGTTACTTTTGTTCTCGAGGTCACGGGAGAAATCATGTTGCAAGTAATCATGTGAACTTGATATGTGTTCGATATTTTGATAGTATGTATGTTGTGATTCCCTTAGTGGTGTCATGTGAATGTCGACTGCATGACACTTCACCATATTTGGGCCTAAGGGAATTCATTGTGGAGTAGAAATTAGATGATGGGTTGCGAGAGTGACAGAAGCTTAAACCCCAGTTTATGCGCTATTCCGTAAGGGGCTGATTGGATCCAAAAGTTTAATGCCATGGTTAGAATTTATTCTTAATACTTTTCTCGTAGTTGCGGATGCTTGTGAGAGGGTTAATTTAAGTAGGAGGTTTGTTCAAGTAAGAACAACACCTAAGCACCGGTCCACCCACATATCAAATTATCAAAGTACCGAACACGATTTAAACCAACATGATGAAAGTGACTAGATGAAATTCCTGTGTACCGTCAAGAACGCTTTGCTTATCATAAGAGACCGTTTTGGCATGTCCTTTGCCTCGAAAGGATTGGGCTACCTTGCTGCACTTTTGTTACTACTATCGTTACTTGCCCGTAGCAAATTATCTTGTTATCAAACTACTCAGTTACTTACAATTTCAGCACTTGCAGATACTACCTTACTGAAAACTACTTGTCATTTCCTTCTGCTCCTTGTTGGTTTCGACACTCTTACTTATTGAAAGAGCTACAATTGATCCCCTATACTTGTGGGTCATCAAGGCTTTTTTCTGGCGCCGTTGCCGGGGAGTGAAGCGCCTTTGGTAAGTGGAATTTGGTAAGGAAACATTTATATAGTGTGATGAAATTTATTGTCACTTGTTACTATGGAAAACAATACTTTGAGGGGTTTGTTCAGGGTATCATCACCTCGATCAGAACCACAATTAGCTACCCCTCAACCTACTGTGCTACTGAAAATATTGAATATGAAATTCCTTCGGGTATGATAGAACAACTGCTAGCTAATCCTTATGCAGGAGATGGAACCGAACATCCTGATATGCACTTGATATATGTAGAACAAATTTGTGGATTGTTCAAGCTTGCAGGTTTACCCGGGGATGAAGTTATGAAAAAGGTTTTCCCTTTATCTTTTAATGGAAAAGCATTGGCATGGTATATGCTATGCGATGATATTGGATCTTGGAACTGGAATCGATTGAAATTGGAGTTCCATCAAAAATTGTATCCTATGCATGTAGTTCACCGTGATCGGAATTATATATATATAATTTTTGGCCTCGTGAAGGAGAATGTATCGCTCTAGCTTGGGCGAGGCTTAAGTCAATGTTATATTCATGCCCCAATCATGAGCACTCGAGAGAAATTATTATCCAGAATTTTTATGCTCGGCTTTCTCGTAATGATCAAACCATGCTCGATACTTCTTGTGTTGGTTCTTTTATGAAGAAGACTATTGAATTCCGGTGGGATCTTTTGGAAAGAATTAAACACACCTCTGAAGATTGGGAACTCGATGAAGGTAAAGAGTCAGGTATTAAACTTAAGTATGATTGTGTTAAATCTTTTATGGATACCGATGCTTTCCATAAGTTTAGCACTAAATATGGACTTGACTCTGAGATAGTAGCTTCCTTTTGTGAATCATTTGCTACTCGTGTTGATCTCCCTAAAGAGAAGTGGTTTAAATATCACCCACCTATTAAAGAAGAAATCAAAGAACCGGTACTAGCTAAAGAAGAAACTATACTTTATAATATTGATCCAGTTGTTCCTACTGCTTATATTGAGAAACCACCTTTCCCTGTTAGGATAAAGGAACATGCTAAAGTTTCAATTGTGGTTAACAAAAGCTATATTAGAACACCTAAACCTGATGTACAAATTAATGTTGAACCTAGTATTGCTATGGTTAAAGATCTCCTGGAAGAAGATATGGATGGGCATGTTATTTACTTCTATGAAGAAGCTGCTAGAATTGCCAAACCGGATAAAAAAGATAAACATGGACATGTTGTTGGCATGCCCGTTTTCTCAGTTAAAATAGGAGATCACTGTTATCATGGTTTATGTGACATAGGTGCTAGTGTGATTGCTATTCCTTACACCTTATATCAAGATTATGAATGACATAGCACCCACAGAGATAGAAGACATAGATGTTACTATTAAACTTGCTAATAGAGACACTATATCACCAATTGAGATTGTTAGAGATGTTGAAGTCTTGTGTGGGAAAATAAAATACCCTACTGATTTTCTTGTTCTTGGTTCCCCACAAGATGACTTTTGTCCCATTATCTTTGGTAGACCTTTCTTGAACACCGTTAATGCTAAAATAGATTGTGAGAAACAAACTATCGGTGTTAGTTTTGGTGATGAGTCTCATGAGTTTGATTTTTCCAAGTTTAGTAGAAAGCTTCATGAAAAAGAATTGCCTAGTAAAGATGAATTAATTGGTCTTGCTTCTATTGTTGTGCCTCCTATAGATCCACTAGAACAATATTTATTAGACCATGAAAATGATTTACATATGCATGCAAGAAATACAATAGATAAGATTTTCTTTGAACAACGTCCTCTGCTTAAACACAATTTGCCTATTGAGACTTTAGGAGGTCCTCCTCCACCTATAGGTGATCCTGTGTTTGAATTAAAACAATTGCTAGACACTTTGAAATATGCTTATCTTGATGGAAAGAAAATATATCCTGTTATTATTAGTGCTAACCTTTCAGAACATGAAGAAGAAAGATTATTGAAAGTTCTAAGGAAGCACCGAATTGCTATTGGATATACTCTTGATGATTTAAAGGGCATTAGTCCCACTCTATGTGAGCACAAAATTAATATGGAACCTGATGCTAAACCCGTTGTTGATCACCAACGTCGGTTCAAATCCGAAGATGAAAGAAGTGGTAAGAACGGAAATATTAAAACTTCTGGAAGCAGATATAATCTATCCTATAGCTGATAGTAGATGGTTAAGTCATGTTCATTGTGTCCCTAAGAAAGAAGGTATAACTATTGTTCCTAATGATAAGAATGAACTTATTCCACAAAAAAATGTTATAGGATACAGAATGGTAATTGATTTTAGAAAATTAAATAAAGCAACTAGAAAAGATCACCACCCGCTGCCTTTTATTGATCAAATGCTTGAAATATTATCTAAGCACACACATTTTTGCTTCCTTGATGGATACTCTGGTTTTTCACAGATACCTGTTTGTCAACCTGATCAAGAAAAGACCACTTTTACTTGTCCCTTTGGAACTTATGCTTATAGACATATGCCTTTTGGTTTATGTAATGCACCTGCTACCTTTCAAAGATGTATGACTGCTATATCCTATGACTTTTGTGAAAAGATTGTTGAGGTTTTCATGGATGACTTCTCTGTTTATGGGAAGTCTTTTGATGATTGTTTAAGCAATCTTGATCGAGTTTAGAGATGTGAACAAACAAATCTTGTCTTGAATTGGGAGAAGTGCTGCTTTATGGTTAATGAAGGCATTGTCTTGGGTCATAATTTTTTTGAAAAAGGTATTGAAGTGGACAAAGCCAAGGTTGATGCAATTGAGAAAATGCCATGCCCTAAAGATATAAAAGGTATTCATAGTTTCTTAGGTCATGTTGGTTTCTATAGGAGATTTATCAAAGACTTTTCTAAAATTTCTAGGCCTCTTAGGAATCTTTTGCAAAAGGACATTCCTTTTATTTTTCATGATGATTGTTCAGAAGCCTTTGAAACACTCAAGAAATGTAGTGATCCGACCTTAGACGGTCAAATCTCTGTGTATAAGTGTCATCCCTGGATCGGTATTGCTAACACACACAGTACTTGAAGGATTTATAACAGAGTAGCAATCACACACTTATTACATCGATGGTCTCAAGAGAGAACTTATTACAATAAATATGGCTTAAGGCCATCTAAAAAGATAACATCGGAAGGCTTGGAAGATAAAGTGAGTCCATCAACTCCAACGGCATAGCTGAGTGCACGACAACGACCTAGCGCAGCGCACCTTACTCTTCGTCTGAAAAGTCTACAACATGATATGTTGCAGCCCGAAACGGGCCAGCACATGGAATATGCTGGCAATGTAACACAGTAGAGCAATGAACAAGAATAAATGCTGTCACTACATGCATATATGGTTGGTGGAGGCTCTATGGTTATAATGTTTTGCGAAAAGCCAATTCTTCCCTACATCAAAGGAATATATTTTGTTTAACTATCATGGTAGTTGATAAACATTTGGAATGGTAAATCCCCATCTCAATCCCAATTAAAGGTAATTAACAACCGAACAAATTAATTTAGAGTGATGAGATCAACATGATAATCCAAGAACCAGATACTCAAGATGTCCATAACCGGGGACACGGCTAACCATGATTAGTTTGTACACTCTGCAGAGGTTTGCGCACTTTTCCCCACAAGACTCGATCTCCTCCGTTGGATTTCTCGCACTACATGGTGTTTGAGAAATGGATGACCGAGACACAATCTTTCAGAAGCATTTACTCTAACCCTGGGTAGACAGTACCAACCTACATCCCCTACATCTGCTAGCCTACCACTTGAAGAGGTCATGCAACATACTCAACTATGCTAGAGCCCATAATAGCTTGTGGCTGCACACGGAAGTTTCTAGCATGAATAATCTTATGATCCCTTTGAGCCTGGGTGGCGAACCAAAAAGGACAGCACTGGTATATCCCGAGGTGCCCGCAACCAATCCACCCAGATGTGTGTTTAAGTAGCCACCTTAAGTTAACCATTAATTAATAATCTCACATCTGTCATGGATACACTCAAACCCAATCCACGTCTACGAGCATAGCATGGCAATATAAGCATAACGTAGAAGTAACTACCAAGGGTTTGATAATAAAGGGCAATAGGTTCTACCTCATCATCTACTTCCCAAAACCCACATGTTAAGAGATCCTACTCATGCAATGTTTGAGGGGTTGAACTAATGCATAAAAACTGGGTAATAAAGGGGTATGATCAATGTGTTACTTGCCTTGCTGATGATCCGCAAACCCTAGAGACTCGTAGTAGCACGCTTCACACTCCGGGAATTCTATCACAAACAAACAATAGCATACATAAGCACTCAAGCATAGATGCATGGGTAAAACCCAAATAAGAAGATCAAATCTGAAAGTTCAACCGAAGAGCTTTGATTTGCAAAAAGAATCAATCGAATCGGAGCTACGGAACTGAAACTACGGTCAAAAGAACTTCGAAAACAAATCTTATTGAAACCGAATTTTAAATTGTCAGAACCTTGTTCAAGTTGATTAAACAGAAAGAGGGTCTCGAGACGAATATTTTGGCGTTGGTTTCACTGGATTTGGACAAACGGTTAAGGAACAACGAGGGTTTGAAGATCAGGGGCTAATCCACGATAAAAGTAATCACAGATAGGTCCTTGGTCGAAAAATAAAATAAAAAGAAAAAACTATGGCGTGAACATTCGTTATCAGAGACGAACGGGCGAACACGTTCATTAAGAACGAACTAACGAGCGAACGCCCGCTAAATAACGAAACCAAAAAAACCCGAACCGAACTGATCTAAAAAACCGAACCTAGGGTTTTATAAAAACCGGCGGTTTTACCTAAAACCGAAAAAACTGGCAGCGGATCCGCGAGGTCAACGGTGGCGGCGGGGCGACGTGCGGCGGCGCAGGGCTACGGCGGCGGCGCGGGTGGCTGACGGCGGTGCGGGGCAGCGGCGAGTGGCGCGAGTCGGCGACTGCGGCGGGTGGTGCGGGGCTCGAGGTGGGGAGGCGAGGGGCGGCGACGGCGACTTATAAAGAGGGGAGGGGGTGTGTCTTGGGGACGGGGCTGGCCGGCGGTGTGGTGGCGTCTAACTCCTTCGGGAGTCCGGCTCGAGGACGAAGGCGATGGCGGCGCGGGAGTGGGCCGGCTGGGCCTTTGGCCCAGTGCGGTCCAGGAACTTTTTTAAATAATTCCGCCAAAAGAAAAATCCTAAATAAAAATTAAAAAAAAATTCTAAAAATGCAAAAAACAATTTTCGCCGTCTAAATAAAATATTTAGAACAAAGTGAACATTTTCTTGGCCTAAAAATGCAATTTTGAGAAATGCATATTTTTCTAATTCAAATAAAATAGCAATAAAATCCAAATAAAATTATTTATTTGATTTTAACATTTTTCCTCCAATATTCCTTTTATTTTGGAGAATTCATATTATCTCCTCTCATATATTTTAATATTGGAAATATTATTATTTGGGGAGAAAAATAATTAAAACCAAATGATCCTCTTTTCAATATTTGGGAAAATTCAAATATGAAAATAATAAAATCCCCAACTCTCTCCGTGGGTCCTTGAGTTGCTTAGGATTTTTAGGATCACAAAACCAAAATGCAAATAAAATATGATATGCATATGATGACCTATGTATAACATTCCAAATTGAAAATTTGGGATGTTACAAGAAAGCCTTAATTTTTGCACCTATTGTTCAACCACCTGATTGGAACTTGCCTTTTGAAATTATGTGTTATGCTAGTGATTATGTTGTTGGTTCTATTCTAGGACAAAGAGTTGATAAGAAATTGAATGTTATTCATTATGCTAGTAAAACTCTAGACAATGCTCAACGAAACTATGCTACTACTGAAAAACAATTCTTAGCAGTGTTGTTTGCTTGTGATAAATTTAGACCTTATATTTTTGATTCCAAATTAATTGTTCACACCGACCATGCTGCTATTAAATATCTTATGGAAAAGAAAGATGCTAAACCTAGACTTATTCGATGGGTTCTCTTGTTACAAGAATTTGATTTACATATCATTGATAGAAAAGGAGCTGAGGACCCTGCAGCTAATAATTTATCTAGGCTTGAAAATGTGCCTGATGACCCACTACCTATTGATGGTAGTTTTCCTGATGAGCAGTTAGCTGCAATAAATGTTGCTCATAGTACTCCTTGGTATGCTGACTATGTTAATTACATTGTTGCTAAATATTTACCACCTAGCTTTACATACCAACAAAAGAAAAAAAATCTTCTATGATTTAAGACATTACTTTTGGGATGACCCTCATCTTTATAAAGAAGGAGTAGATGGTATTATTAGACGTTGTGTACCTGAGCATGATTAGGGACAAATCCTACAGAAATTTCATTCCGAAGCTTATGGAGGGCATCATGCTGGAGATAGAATTGCTCACAAGGTATTGCATTCTGGATTTTATTGGCCTACTCTCTTCAAGGATGCTTGTAAGTTCGTCTTATCTTGTGATGAATGTCAAAGAATAGGCAATATCGGTAAGAGTTAAGAAATGCCTATGAATTATTCACTTGCTGCTGAACCATTTGATGTTTGGGGATTTGATTACATGGGACCTTTTCCTTCCTCTAATGGGTATACACATATTTTGGTTGCCGTTGAGTATGTTACTAAATGGGTAGAAGCTATTCCAACCAGTAGTGCTGGTCACAACACCTCTATTAAAATGCTTAAGGAAGTTATTTTCCCAAGGTTTGGAGTCCCTAGATATTTAATGACTGATGGTGGTTCACACTTTATTCATGGTGCTTTCCATAAAATGTTTGCCAAGTATGATGTTAACCATAGAATTGCATCACCTTATCATCCCCAGTCTAGTGGTCAAGTTGAATTTAGCAAGAGAGAAATAAAATTAATTTTGCAAAAGATTGTCAATTGGTCCGGGAAGAATTGGTCTAAGAAATTGGATGATGCACTTTGGGCTTATAGAACAACATATGAAAATCCTATGGGTATGTCTCCTTATAAAATGGTTTATGGAAAAGATTGTCGTTTGCCTCTTGAGTTAGAACATAAAGCAGATTGGGCCATCGAAGAGCTCAACTATGATTTCAAACTTGCTGGTGAAAAGAGATTATTTGATATTAGCTCATTAGATGAATGGAGAACCCAAGCTTATGAAAATGAAAACTTATTCAAGGAAAATTTTAAAAGATGACATGACAAAAGAATCCATAAGCATGAGTTTAAAGTCAGAGAATATGTTCTTTTGTACGATTCACATTTCAGATTCTTTGCAGGAAAACTCCTCTCAAAATGGGAAGGCCCTTATGTTATCGAGGAGGTTTATCGGTCTGGAGCCATCAAAATAAATAATGTCGAAGGTACTAACCCGAAGGTTGTCAATGGGCAACGAATAAAACATTATATCTCAGGTACGCCCATTAATGTTGAAAGTAACATTATCCAAACGTTGACACTTGAAGAACACATAAAAGAGTCCTTCCGGAACACTCTAGAATCGTGAAAATAAAGAGGTACGTGATACAATAAGTAAACGGACTCCGAAAAATCTGCAAAAATATTTTTTGTCAGTTTTTGAATATATAGAAAAATAGGAAAATTAGAAACTTCCAGGAAGCGAACCCTGGTGGGCACAAGACACCAGGGCATGCCTGGCTTGCGAGGCATGACCAAGTGGGTTGTGCCCACCCGGGGCACCTTCCGGACTCCGTTTTCTTCTGTTTGCTTGTTTCCCAAGATAAAAAATCTTTATATACCCCCAAACCTGATCACCGTATCGCGAAAAATCTTCTATTTTCTTTTCCTTGCTGTTTTCTGTCAGATCCCATCTACCATGGCCACCTCCAGCTCCTCCAAGGACAAGTTCTTCAAGAACGTCATCAACCTATATCTGCGGGAGGTGGTGCAGCACCCTCAGGTCATCCAGATGCATGAGGGGTTGCTCCACATCCGTGATGTGCAAGGTCCCAAAGGGACGGGAACTGTGGAGGCTAGGCTCGAAGCTATGGAGCAGGACGTCTTTCGGTGCAAGGGGATGGTGGAGCTTGGACTCAACGCCAATCACCTCATGATCAAGGACCTCTCCCGTGATCTCAAGGTCGATGGCAAGCCCATGAAGGACATCATCTTCACCCTCAACGAGCAAATCAACTTCCTCCAAAGCCAGATGTATGATCTCCAAAACCAAGTCTTTGAATATGAGGCGAGGTTTAAAGGTATGCGTTTGGATTCTAGTTGCAGGAACCGTGAGACTCACTCCACCTCTTATGATGGTGGACCACTTCCATGGAAATCTGAGGACAAGATCTTTTCACCACCACCTTCTTCTTCATCACCCAAGGAGAATTGAGTATTGGGTATGGGCACTCCCCTTGGCTGCTGCCATGCTTGGGGGAGGTGCCCCGGTATCGTATCATCCCACTATCCTTTTTGCTTTTACTATATTAGTTCGATCTTTTGCTTTAGATGAATAAAAGTTTAGTTTGATCCTTTCCTTTTGAGAGTTTGCTTAGTGATTGATGACCACAAGTATAGGGGATCTATCGTAGTCCTTTCGATAAGTAAGAGTGTCGAACCCAACGAGGAGCAGAAGGAAACGATAAGCGGTTTTCAGCAAGGTATTCTCTGTAAGCACTGAAATTATAGGTAACAAATAGTTTTTTGATAAGATAATTGGTAACGAGCAACAAGTAACAAAAGTAAATAAAGTGCAGCAAGGTGGCCCAATCCTTTTTGTAGCAAAGGACCAGCCTGGACAAATTCTTATATAGAGAAAAGCGCTCCCAAGGACACATGGGAATTATCGTCAAGCTAGTTTTCATCATGTTCATATGATTCGCGTTCGGTACTTTGATAATTTGGTATGTGGGTGGACCGGTGCTTGGGTACTGCCCTTACTTGGACAAGCATCCCACTTATGATTAACCTCTATTGCAAGCATCCGCAACTACAACAAAAGTATTAAGGTAAACCTAACCATAGCATGAAACATATGGATCCAAATCAACCCCTTACGAAGCAACGCATAAACTAGCGTTTAAGCTTCTGTCACTCTAGCAACCCATCATCTACTTATTACTTCCCAATGCCTTCCTCTAGGCCCAAATAATGGTGAAGTGTCATGTAGTCGACGTTCACATAACACCACTAGAGGAGAGAAAACATACATCTCATCAAAATATCGAACGAATATCAAATTCACATGACTACTAATAGCAAGACTTCTCCCATGTCCTCAGGAACAAACGTAACTACTCACAAAGCATATTCATGTTCATAATCAGAGGAGTATTAATATGCATATAGGATCTGAACATATGATCTTCCACCAAATAAACCAACTAGCATCAACTACAAGGAGTAATCAACACTACTAGCAACCTACAGGTACCAATCCCAGACTTAGAGACAAGAATTGGATACAAGAGATGAACTAGGGTTTGAGAGGAGATGGTGCTTGTGAAGATGTTGATGGAGATTGACCCCCTGCCGATTGAGAGGATCATTGGTGATGACGATGGGGATGATTTCCCCCTCCCAGAGGGAAGTTTCCCCGGCAGAATAGCTCCGCCAGAGCCCTAGATTGGTTCCGCCAAGGTTCCGCCTCGTGGCGGCGGAGTCTCGTCCCGAAAGCTGGCTTATGATTTTTTCCTCATCGAAAGACTCCATATAGCAGAAGATGGGCATCGGAGGGCCACCAGGGGGCCCACGAGGCAGGGGGCGCATCCAGGGGGTAGGGCGCGCCCCCACCCTCGTGGGCAGGGTGTGGCCCCCTCCGGAACTCCTTGCACTCGGTATTTTTTATATATTCTGAAAATGACTTCCGTGAAGTTTCAGGACTTTTGGAGCTGTGCAGAATAGGTCTATAATATTTGCTCCTTTTCCAGCCGAGAATCCCAGCTGCCGGCATTCTCCCTCTTTATGTAAACCTTGTAAAATAAGAGAGAATAGGCATAAGTATTATGACATAATGTGTAATAACAACCCATAATGCAATAAATATTGTTATAAAAGCATGATGCAAAATGGACGTATCAACTCCACCAAGCTTAGACCTCGCTTGTCCTCAAGCGAAAGCCGAAATCGAAAAATATGTCCACATGTTTAGAGATAGAGGTGTCGATAAAAATAATATGCGGACATGAGGGTATCATGATCATTCTTAGAACATCAACTTATATAATTCTTTTCATATGATCTCTTATGCTAGAGTAACAATTCAATCACAATTTCAAGTATGAATCATAAACTTTATTGAAAACTAAAAAACTATAATCTTAGTCATTGGAGCAATTGCAATTTATCATAACATAGGAAAGAGTCAATATAAGAGCTTTTCAGCAAGTCCACATACTCAACTATCATATAGTCTTTCACAATTGCTAGCACTCACGCAATACTTATGGGTATGGAGTTTTAATCGGACACAGAGAAAGATAGGGGCTTATAGTTTTGCCTCCCAACGTTTTACCTCAAGGGTAATGTCAACAATAATAGTTCATGAAAACTCACATCCAATTAGCCATATATACCAGGATCTTTCCAACATGTTGTGCTTGCCAAAAGATAAAATGTAAAAAGGAAAGGTGAAGATCACCATGACTTTTATGCAAGGTAGGAGGTAAAAGTAAAAGATAGGCCCTTCGCAGAGGGAAGCAGAGGTTGTCATGCACTTTTATGGTTGGATGCACAAAATCTTAATGCGAAAGAACGTCACTTTATATTGCCACTTGTGATATGGACCTTTATTATGGAGTCCGTCGCTTTTATTTCTTCCATATCACACGATCACATAAAGCTTATTTTCTCCCACAGTAATAAGTCATACATATTTAGAGGGCAATTTTTATTGCGTGCACCGATGACAACTTACTTGGAGGATCTTACTCAATCCATAGGTAGGTATGGTGGACTCTCACGGCAAAACTGGTTTAAGGGTGTTCGGAAGCACAAGTAGTATCTCTACTTGGTGCAAAGAATTTGGCTAGCATGAGGGGGAAAGGAAAGCTCAATCATGTTGGATGATCCATGACATTATAATTTATCTCAGATGTATGAAAACATGACCCATTACGTTGTCTTCCTTGTGCAACGTCAACCCTTTAGCATGTCATATTTTAATGAGTGCTCACAATCATAAAAGATGTCCAAGATAGTGTATTTATATGTGAATACCTCTCTTTCTTTATTACTTCTTATTAATTGCAACGATGTCCAAAACTATGTTTGTCAACTCTCAACAACTTTTATTCATCATACTCTTTCTATGTGAGCTCATTACTCTCCATAAGATCCATATGATCTCTTTGTTTCTTTTTATTTCTTTCTCTTTTCTTTTATTCACTCAAGATTATGGCAAAATAATCAAGCCCTTGACTCAACACTAATCTTTATTATATATAGCTCACAGACTCGATTACATAGAAGGATCATAAAGCAAAACTCACAACTAGATCATACTAAAACTTTATTCTACTATATCAAGATATTATCAAAAGGATCAAACTAAGAAAAATGGTAAAGATAAAAGTGATGGTGATACGATACCGGGGCACACCCCCAAGCTTGGCAGTTGCCAAGGGGAGTGCCCATACCAGATACTCAATTCTTCTTTGTTGGTGGAGAGGGTGGAGTTGTTGATGATGTAGGCTTGTCGTCCTTCTTCCAAGGCATAGGCTCGCCATCATAGAAGGATGACCGAGTCTCCTGAATCCTCAAATCTATAGCCAAACTCATCCTCTTGAATCTATACTCATACTCACAGTTTTGGTTTTGCAGGTCATAGATCTGGGCTTGGAGGTGATCGATTTTCTCATGAAGCTTGAAGATGGCCTCCCCAATGTCCTTGGCATCCAGCTTGTGGTTGTTGGTTAACTCCGTGATCATAATGTGATTGGAGTCAAGTCCACGCTCCACCATCTCCTGGCACCTGAAAACTTGTTGCTCCATTGCCTCGAGCCTTGTTTCCACGCTTCCGGTCCTCCTTGGTCCCTCAACATCGTGGATGTGCAACAACCCCTCACACATATCAATGGTTTGAGGGTGTTGCAACACCTCCGCGAGGTAGGGGTTGATGACCTTCTCGAAGAACTTGTCCTTGGGGGCACTTGAGGACGACATGATGACCTAGATCTGTCAGATAAACAGCTTGAAACAAAGACAAGAGATATTTGCATGATACGGGAGTCAAAACCTCCGGGAGATTATATAATGAATTTTTACCGACCAAAATACGTAACATGTAAGAAAACAAAGTCCGGAGAGCACACTAGGTGCCCACGAGGTAGGGGGGCGTGCCCAGGGGGGTAGGGCACGCCCTCCACCCTCGTGGAACCCTCGTGTTCTTCCCGGACTGCTTCTTATTTTTCTATTTTTCTAAATATTCCAAAACGGAGAAAAATTGCCATTATAACTGTTTTGGAGCCGGTTTACTTACCGTACCACATACCTATTCCTTTTCGGAGTCTGAAACGTTCCGGAAAGTGTCCCTTATGTATTCCTATGGGGTTACGGTTTCAATAACATTGGTTTCAACATGTATAGGATTACCTAAGATATAATGTTTAATTCTTTGACCGTTCACCATCTTCGGATTTGTGCCTTCGAAGTTGTTGATTTTTATGGCACCGAAATGATAGACCTCCTCGATAACGTAAGGACCTTCCCATTCAGAGAGAAGTTTTCCTGCAAAAAATCTTAAACGAGAGTTGTATAGCAATACATAATCACCTACATTAAACTCACGCTTTTGTATTCTTTTGTCATGCCATCTTTTAACTTTTTTTTAAATAATTTGGCATTCTCGTAGGCTTGGGTTCTCCATTCATCGAGTGAGCTAATGTCAAATAACCTCTTCTCGCCGGCAAGTTTGAAATCATAATTGAGTTCTTTAATAGCCCAATAAGCCTGATGTTCTAGTTCGAGAGGTAAGTGACATGCTTTTCCATAAACTATTTTATATGGAGACATACCCATAGGATTTTTATATGCAGTTCTATAGGCCCATAATGCATCATCAAGTTTCTTGGACCAATTCTTTCTAGATCTATTAACAGTCTTTTGCAAAATTAATTTGAGTTCTCTATTGCTCAATTCTACTTGACCACTAGACTGTGGGTGATAAGGAGATGCAATTCTATGATTAACATCATATTTAGCAAGCATTTTACGAAAAGCACCATGAATAAAATGTGAACCGCCATCAGTCATTAAATATCTAGGGACTCCAAACCTCGGAAAAATAACTTCTTTAAGCATCTTAATAGAGGTGTTATGATCAACACTACTAGTTGGAATAGCTTCTACCCACTTAGTAACATAATCAACAACAACTAAAATATGTGTATATCCATTAGAGGCAGGAAAAGGTCCCATATAATCAAAGCCCCAAACATCAAATGGTTCAATAACAAGTGAATAATTCATAGGCATTTCTTGACGTCTACTAATATTACCAATTCTTTGACATTCATCACAAGATACAACAAACTTACGGGCATCTTTGAAGAGAGTAGGCCAATAAAAACCGGATTGCAATACCTTATGTGCAGTTCTATCTCCAGCGTGGTGTCCTCCATAAGCTTCGGAGTGACACTTGCGTAGGATCTGTTCCTGTTCATGCTCAGGTACACAATGTCTAATAACACCATCTACTCCTTCTTTATAAAGATGTGGGTCATCCCAAAAGTAATGTCTCAAATCATAGAAAAACTTTTTCTTTTGCTGGTATGTGAAACTAGGTGGTATAAATTTAGCAACAATATAATTAGCATAATCAGCATACCATGGAGCAGTGTGAGAAGCATTTATGACATTTAATTGTTCATCAGGAAAACTATCATCAATAGGTAGTGGGTCATCAAGAACATTCTCTAGCCTAGACAAGTTGTCTGCAACGGGGTTCTCAGCTCCCTTTCTATCAATAATATGCAAATCAAATTCTTGTAGCAAGAGAACCCATCTAATAAGTCTAGGTTCAGCATCTTTCTTTTCCATAAGGTATTTAATAGCAGCATGATCCATGTGAATAGTTACTTTAGAATCAACAATATAAGGTCTGAACTTATCACAAGCGAATACAACTGCCAAAAGTTCTTTTTCAGTAGTAGCATAATTTCTCTGAGCATTGTCTAGAGTTTTACTAGCATATTGAATAACATTTAATTTCTTATCAACTATTTGCCCTAGAACAACACCTACAGCATAATCACTAGCATCACACATGATTTCAAAGGGTAAATTCCAATCAGGTGGCTGAACAATAGGTGCAGAGATCAATGCTTTCTTAAGTATTTCAAATGCTTCTATGCAATCATCATAAAAAAATGGTGTATATTTTTGTAATAAATTAGTCAGAGGCCGAGAGATTTTTGAGAAGTCCTTAATGAACCTCCTGTAAAAACCAGCCTGACCAAGGAAACTTCTTATACCTTTGATGTCCTTGGGACATGGCATCTTTTCAATAGCATCAACCTTAGCTTTATCAACTTCAATACCTCTTTCAGAAACTTTATGCCCCAAGACAATACCTTCATTAACCATAAAGTGGCACTTCTCCCAATTCAAGACAAGGTTAGCTTCTTCACATCTCTGCAAAACTCGATCAAGGTTGCTTAAGCAATCATCAAAAGAGGATCCATAGATGGAGAAATCGTCCATGAAAACCTCACAAATCTTTTCACAAAAGTCAGAGAATATAGCCATCATGCACCTTTGGAAGGTAGCAGGTGCATTACATAAACCAAAAGGCATATGTCTATAAGTAAAAGTACCGAACGGGCAAGTAAAAGTGGTCTTAGATTGATCATCAGCTGACACAGGTATTTGAGAGAAACCAGAATAACCATCTAGAAAGCAAAAAAGTGTATGTTTGGATAATCTTTCTAGCATTTGATCAATAAAAGGTAAGGGGTAATGAGCTTTTTTAGTACCCTTATTTAATTTGCAGAAATCAATTACCATCCTATAACCTGTAATAATTCTTTGCGGAATCAATTCATCTTTATCATTAGGAACGACAGTAATACCTCCCTTTTTAGGTACACAATGGACAAGACTTACCCACTGACTATCAGCAACAGGATAAATTATACCTGCCTCAAGGAGCTTTAGTATTTCCCTTCTTACCACTTCTTTCATCTTAGGATTCAGCCATCGTTGGTGATCACGAACTGGTTTGGCATCTTTCTCCAAATTTATTTTGTGTTGACATAGTGTGGGACTAATGCCCTTAAGATTATCGAGAGTATATCCAGTAGCAGCACGGTGCTTCTTCAGAGTTTTCAATAATCTCTCTTCTTCATGCTCTGAAAGGTTAGCACTAATAATAACATGATATATCTTTTTCTCATCAACATAAGCATATTTAAGAGTATCAGGTAACGGTTTGAGCTCAAACATGGGATCACCCTTGGGTGGAGGAGGATCCCCTAGGATTTCGACAGGAAAATTGTGTTTCAGGATGGGTTCTTGTTTAAAGCATACTTCATCTATTTGCCTTCTTTCATTCATAAACATGTCATTTTCATGGTCTACCAAATATTGTTCTAAAGGATCACTAGGAGGCATGGCAATAGATGCAAGACCAATAATTTCATCTTTACTAGGCAATTCCTCTTCACGGTGTTGTCTACGAAATTTAGAAAAGTTGAACTCATGAGACATATCACCTAAGCCAATAGTAACAACATCCTTTTCGCAATCTATCTTAGCATTAACTGTGTTCAAGAAGGACCTACCAAATATAATGGGACAAAAGCTATCTTGTGGGGAACCAAGAACAAGAAAATCAGCAGGATATTTAGTTTTCCCACACAAGACTTCAACATCTCTAACAATTCCAATTGGTGAAATAGTATCTCTATTGGCAAGTTTAATTGTGACATCAATATCTTCTATCTTAGCAGGTGCAATATCATGCATAATTTCTTTGTATAAGTCATGATGTATAGCACTGGCACCCATATCACATAAGCCATGATAACAATGATCTCCTATTTTAATAGAAATAATAGGCATGCCTACCATGGGTTTATGTTTATCTTTAGCACAAGGTTTAGCAATTCTAGCAGTCTCATCACAGAAATGAATAACATGCCCATCAATATTATCAGACAAGAGATCTTTAACAATAGCGATATTAGGTTCAACTTTCATTTGCTCAGGAGGTGTATAGGTTCTAATATTGCTTTTACGAACCACTGTTGAAGCTTTAGCATGATCTTTTATCCTAACAGGAAAAGGTGGTTTCTCAACATAAGCAGTAGGAACAATAGGATCATTATAAGTGACAGTCTTTTCTTCAACTTTAATAGGTGCATCTACTTTTACTTCTATGGGAGGATGATATTTAAACCACTTCTCCCTAGGGAGATCAACATGAGTAGCAAAAGATTCATAGAAAGAAGCTACTATTTCAGAGTCAAGTCCATATTTAGTGCTAAATTTACGAAAAACATCGGTATCCATAAAAGATTTAACACAATCAAACTTAGGTGTCATACCTGACTTCTTACCTTCGTCGAGGTCCCAATCTTCAGAGTTGCGTTTAATTCTTTCCAATAAATCCCATTTGAATTCAATAGTCTTCATCATAAAAGAGCCAGCACAAGAAGTATCGAGCATGGTGCGATTATTATCAGAAAGCCGAGCATATAAATTTTGAATAATCATTTCTCTTGAGAGATCATGATTGGGGCATGAATATAACATTGACTTAAGCCTCCCCCAAGCTTGAGCGATGCTTTCTCCTTCGCGAGGCCAAATATTATATATAAATAATTACGATCACGATGAACAAGATGCATAGGATAAAACTTCTGATGAAATTCCAATTTCAATCGTTTGTAGTTCCATGATCCCATATCATCACATAGCCTATACCATGTCAATGTGTCTCCCTCCAAAGGTAAAGGGAAGACCTTCTTCTTAATAACATCATCAGGCACACCTGCAAGCTAAAATAATCCACAAACTTCATCCACATATATTAGGTGCTCATCGGGATGCAATGTTCCATCTCCTGCAAAAGGTTTAGCTAGCAGTTTTTCTATCATACCCGAAGGAATTTCAAAGCAGACATTTTCATTTTCAGTAGGTTCAGTAGGTTGAGGAGCAACTCTTTGCTCTACTGGTCGGGGTGAAGATACCCCGAACAAGCCCCTCAGAGGATTACTTTCCATAGTAACAAGTGGCAATAAATTTCAGCAAACTAAATAAATTTTTCCTTACCAAATTCCACCTACCAAAGGCGCTTCACTCCCCGGAAACGGCGCCAGAAAAGAGTCTTGATGACCCACAAGTATAGGGGATCTATCGTAGTCCTTTTGTAGCGACCCGACCTCAAACGGTCAAGTCTCTGTGCTTCAGTGTCATCCCTGGATCGGTAATGCTGACACACACAGTACTCGAAGGATTTATAACAGAGTAGCAATCACACACTTATTACATAGAATGTCTCAAAAGAGAACTTATTACAATAAATATGGCATAAGGCCATCTAATACGATAACAGCGGAAGGCTTGGAAGATAAAGTGAGTCCATCAACTCCAACAACATAGCTGAGCTGCACGGCAACGACCTAACGAACCTTACTCCTCGTATGAAAAGTCTACAACATAATACGTTGCAGCCCAAAAATGGGTCAACACATGGAATATGCTGGCAATGTAACACAGTAGAGCAAGAACAGAATAATGCTATCACTACATGCATATTTGGGCTGGTGGAAAGGCTCTATGGTTATAGTTTTGCGAAAAGCCAATTTTTCCCTACAACAAAGGAATATATATTATTTAACTATCATGGTAGTTGAAACAACATTGAGAAGGTTCCTCCAACTCAAATCCCAATTAAAAGTAATTATCAACCCAACAATATTAAATTAGAGTGATGAGATACATATGATAATCCAAGTACTAGATACTCAAGATGTTCTTAACCAGGGACACGGCTAACTATGATTAGATTGTACACTCTGCAGAGGTTTGCGCACTTTTCCCCACAAGACTCGATCTCCTCCGTTGGATTTCTCGCACTACATGGTGTTTGAGAAACGGATGACCGAGACACAGTCTTTCAAAAGCATTAACTCTAACCCCGGGTAGACAGTACCAACCTACATCCCTCTACATCTGCTAGCCTACCACTGGAAGAGGTCATGCAACTTACTCAACTATGCTAGAGCCCATAATAGCTTGTGGCTGCACACGGAAGTTTCTAGCATGAAATATCTCAGTTCCCTTTGTGCCTGGGTGGTGGACCTTAGGATTATCACATGGGTACTTCGGGATATCCTAGGATAACACTGGATTCTCCAGGTGCCCGACAAGCAATCCACCCAGATGTGTATTAAAGTTGCCACCTTAAGTTGAACCATTAATTAACAATCTCACATATGTCATGGATTCACTCACCCAAACCACGTCTACGAGCATAGCATAGCAATATAAGCAATACGTAGAAGTAACTCCCAAGGGTTTGATAATAACAGGGCAATAGGTTCTACCTCATCAACTATTTCCCAAACCCATAAGTTAATCACAACCTAATCATGCAATGCTTGAGGATTGGAACTAATGCATAAAAACTGGGTGATAAAGGGTATGATCAAAGTGTTACTTGCCTTGCTGATGACCCGTGAAACCTAGAGACTCGTACTAGCACGCTTCGCACTCTGGGTGTTCTATCGCAAACAAATAATATCATACATAAGCAATCAAGCAAAGACGTACGGATAAAACTCAAGTAAGAAGATCTAACTAGAAAGTTCAACTTAAGAACTCCGATTTGCAAAAATAATCAAATCAAACAGAGCAACGAAACTCAAACTGCGAAAGAACCAAGATCCGATTACTAATCTGTACTAAAGTCAAATTTTACAGTGAAAAAATCTTGTTCAAGTTCGTTAAACGGAAAGAGGGCTTCGAGACGAAGATCTAGGCGCTTGAATCGCCTGATTCCGATAAACGAGGGAAAAGATAAACTAAAACAAAAATCGTATTAGAAATCGCGATCGAAAATAATCGCGAGAAATCCGAGAAAAAGAAAAACCGACGAACAGGCTAACGAATGAACGCTCGCTGTCTGTGGGTAACAGGTTGTCGGATTTCGGGTTCCGGCAGACCCTTGAGGTTCGAACACTGGAGTGCGCGCGGAGATGTCGCCTCCTTCCTACCTGCACCCCCCCGCCTTGCTAGGACCTAAACTCAAGAAAGAACAGCACAAGAGACACAGGGTTTATACTGGTTCGGGCCACCGTTGTGGTGTAATACCCTACTCCAGTGTGTGGTGTGGTGGATTGCCTCTTGGGCTGATGATGGTGAACAATACAAGGAGGAACGACCTCGTGAGGGTCTGTTCTTGGCTGGGGCGATGAACTGGTGGGAGGAGCTCAGTCACCCTTCTCTCTCTCTCTATCTGATCTAAACCCCTCTCTCAAGAGCCTCCTTCTCCAAACCCCTCAGCTCTCTGTTCGTGTCCCCCCCCTCTTGCGGGTGGCTGATCCTATTTATAGATGCCCTGGTCCTCTTCCCAAATATCGAGCGGGAAGGGAGCCAACAATGGTGGGCTAATTTGAAAGGGGGACAGCTAGTATCAGCCATCCTGACAAAAGTAGTCTTCGCGTGCGCAAAGCTCTGGTGATGACGCCGTCTTGGGCTCCACGGTGACCTCCATCTCATAGTCCTCCTGGTCTTGGTCTCGTTGCACCGAAATGGCAACCTTTGCCTGATGCCTCGGTACTCCGCGGCTGCGCTTGCCCCCTTTGCACCAAAGAGGAAGGGAGGACGCTGCGCGGGCTGGCACCCACCTGGCGCCTTCGGTCGTCATGGCTTGCGTCACGGGCACCTCGTGAGGTACCCCGCCTTGATCTCTCCGCCTCCTCGTGAGCCATCCTGACGAGGTCGTGCCTGAGGAAGCTCCGCGTCGTCTGCCCCGCGAGGCTTGGCCCCTCGCGAGGGTCTTGAGTTTGTGTTGGTGAAGATGGGCCGTGCTGGGCCCCCTTTTGAGCCACACCACAGGCCGCAGGCAGGCAAGTCCGGGGACCCCCGTTCCCAGAACGCCGACAGTAGCCCCCGAGCCCAAGGCGCGCCCGGGCTTGGCCGTGCAGGGAAGCGGAAGGGCGAGAGCGAAGCGCCGCGGGCCCTAACAGCCTGCGGCCTTGGGCGCCGCGTGGCGGTTGATGGGACGTGGGCGTCTCCACTTCCCCATGGCGCCTCGGCAACTGCACGGATTGGACAAGTCCCTGCATGCAAAGCGGGTCATAATTACCTGCGATCGTGGGGGCCGTTGGTTGGCCATCGCCAGCTATAAATATGGACCGGCGCGCGCCCTTCCAGTCCATCGCCCCTTGCTTCTCCTTTTTCTTCATGGCCCCGTCAAGGAGGTTCTCGGCCGCAGAGAAGGGGAAGGCTCGCCAGGTTGAGCCCGCCTCTCCCCCGCCCAAGCGCGGCCGAGGGTGCCCTCGCAAACATCCTGTGGCCACCATGGTGGCTCCCCGCTGCCGTGGAGGCGATCTTCAGCACAGCGACAGGCGGAGTGCTATGGCCGGGGGGCGCGCTCCGGCCGCGCGTCCCCCTAGGCCGCGCTTTCGCGATGCTGAAGTGCTGCCGGAGTTCGTCATGTGGTCGGCGGAGCCGACTAGCACCCGGCTTCCACTTCCTCGCTTCCTCCTTGGCGAGCTCCCGGCCGACGCCCCGGACGGCCTCTGGCTCCAGGCCGACGGCTGCTGCAGCCGGGCCTCATGGGTCTCACTGGAGGTCTCCGCAGCCGGGAGCCTGTCTCTGGCCCGCGGTTGGCAGACGTTTGCTCGCGCGCGTGGCCTGAGCTGTCGATGCACCATACACTTCAAGTTCGACGGCGATGCCACCCTCTACGTGAGGGTGTTTGGGGAAGATGGTCGCCGCACAGGGTGTTGCCCCGAGGGTGACGACTACGGCTGGGAACCCAGCTCCGGCGATGATGGAGAGGGCAGCGCTCGCGCGGCAGGCGGTGCTCAGGGTTCCTCAAGCTTCTCCGGCTCTTCTTCAAGCGGCGACTCTTCTAGCGGTGGCCGCGGTCAGCCCCCACGCCATCGTATATGCTTGGGAGGTGGTAACGTGTCCGCCCGCCATTGCGCCCTGGTGAAGTGCGAGAGGGAGTCTGCCTGAGCTCTGGAGGCAGCTCGGGCCTTCCCTGCGGGCCGGTGTGAGGCGAGCTGCACCAGATTTGTCCTTTCTTTTCCTTTTTCCTGCATGACAAAGACAGTAGCATGGAGCCCCGCGGGGGCGTGTTTGGGTCATTCCTGTTAATCATCGTTTTGCTTTCGTTATTGTACCTTCCGGCTACGTGCCCGCGCGTGGGTAGTTCCCGGCCCCGGCCGTGGGGGGCGACCGACCCAGGCCCTTTGTTTGCGTCGCGGTGCCCGTGGGGCACGGACTGGAGGGGTGCTCCTGTGATGGGCCCAGGTCGCGAACCCTTTGAATGACTAGGATAGGAACACTCGCGAGGGCACTCGGCTGCCCCCCCTTGCGAGGCCTTGCACAAGAGAAATCGAGGCAGGAGAGCGAAAAGTCGAAGAACCACAAGCCAAAGACGGCAACAACTTCAATAAAACTTCGAATGAGAAGGAACAAGCCAACTACGGAAAGCAAATGAAAAGCCGCGCCCGGCACCTAATCTAGTCTTCGACGTCTTCTCACCAGCGCGGAGCTAAGTGCTGCCACTGGGCATGGGAGGGAGCCCCAGGGCCTGAGGCCGGCGCTCCTGAGACTCCGGGGCATGTACAGCCCCAACTCATTATTACGTGAGAGTGTCACGGGCGGCGAGCTTCACAGGCGTTGGCCTTCTTCACAGGCTCCGGGCCTTTTCCAAACCGCGATAGCTTCACAGGCGTTCGCCTTCTTCACAGGCTCCGGGCCTTTTCCAAAACGCGATAGCTTCACAGGCATTCGCCTTCTTCACAGGCTCCGGGCCTTTTCCAAAATGCGATAGCTTCACAGGCATTCGCCTTCTTCACAGGCTCCGGGCCTTTTCCAAAACGTGATAGCTTCACAAGCATTCGCCTTCTTCACAGGCTCCGGGCCTTTTCCAAAATGCGATAGCTTCACAGGCATTCGCCTTCTTCACAGGCTCCAGGCCTTTTCCAAAACGCGATAGCTTCACAGGCATTCGCCTTCTTCACAGGCTCCGGGCCTTTTTAGGGGTAGAACCTCCGGAGGTGCTGGATGTTCCATGCGTTCTGGACTGGCACCCCCTCCTGAGTCTCCAAGCGCGCGGAGCCGGGCCTGGAAACATGAACAACTTTGAACGGGCCCTCCCACATGGGAGAGAGCTTGTGCAGCCCCTCCCTGGAGAGAACCCGCCTGAGCACAAGGTCTCCTACCTCGAGAGTTCTGGGGCGGATGTTGCGGCAGTGATATCGCCGCAGTGCTTGTTGGTACCTCGCCGCTCGTAGCGCAGCTTCTCGGCGACGTTCCTCCCCCAGCACGAGGTCCATCCCCCGCATGGCGTCCTGCTGCGCCTCGTCGAACGCCAGGACCCGCGCGGAGCAACGTCTGACCTCGTGAGGGAGGACCACCTCGGCTCCGTAGACCAGTAAGAACGGGGTCTCTCCAGTCGGCTTGGTCGCGATGGTGCGGATGGACCACAACACGGACTGAAGCTCGTCGTACCAACCTCTGCCGCAGGCCTCCAGCTTCTTCTTGAACGTCCTGGTCTTGAGGCCCCTCAGGACCTCCGCGTTGGCTCGCTCGGCCTGGCCGCTGCTTCGGGGGTGCGCCACCGAAGCGTAGCATATCTGCGTTCCAAGGTTAGCATAGTATGTTTTGAAGAGGTTACTGGTGAACTGCGAACCGTTGTCCGTGATGATGCGATTCGGCACCCCGAACCGGCTCACGATGCCCTTGATGAACTTGACCACGGAACCCGCGGGAATGGTGCGGACAGCCTCTACTTCAGCCCACTTGGTGAACTTGTCCATGGCGACGTAGAGGTAGCGGTAGCCCCCGGGCGCCCGAGGAAACGGGCCCAAGATGTCTAGCCCCCAGACTGCGAATGGCCATGAAAGGGGTATAGTCTGCAAGCCTCCTGCTGGCTGATGGATCTGCTTGGCGTGGAACTGGCAGGCCTCACAAGCTTTCACTAGTTCGATGGCGTCGTTGAGCGCGGTGGGCCAATAAAACCCACTGCGGAACGCCTTGCCGACGAGGGTCCGTGATGATGAATGATGTCCATAGTCCCCGCCGTGTATATCTTCCAGCAGTTCCTTCCCTTGCTCCCTGGAGATGCAGCGCATGGATACATCGTTTGGCTGCTTCCGGTAGAGCTCTCCATCCTTGATGCAGTATGCCGTGGCCTGGCGTGCCACTCGCTCCGCTTCCTCCTCCTTCTCAGGCAGGGTCCCTTGCGTTAGGTAACACCGGAGCTCCGTGATCCAACATTCCTCCTGAGGTTCCATCGTCAGGAGCAGGCGTGCTCCCGAGGCCGGGCCACAGGCCGGGCCCCTGAGGCAGGTGGCTGGGGGAGCTCCTCCCGGGGCTGAGCCATGTTCGATAATGACGGCAGGGCTGAGGGTTTGAAGAGCCGCTCCTCGAAAACGCCAGGCTCCTGAGGTAACCGCCTGGATGCCCGTTTGGTGATGTCGTCGGCCTCCTGGTTGGTGCCACGGGGCACATGCTGCAACTCCAACCCCCAGAACTGCTTCTCCATCCTGCGGACCTCCGCTAGGTAGGCTTCCATGTGCTCATCCTTCGGCTCGTACACCTTGTTGGAGAAATTGACAAGGAGCTGCGAATCGCCCTTGATGGTGAGGCGTTTCACCCCTAGGGCAGCCGCGACCTTCAAGCCCGCTATTAAACCTTCATACTCCGCTATGTTATTGGAGACCTTTTAACCTTGCTGGAAGCAGAGCTGCACGGCGTAGTAGAGCTTGTCCTGAGTGGGCGATATAAGCACCGCCCCAACCCCAGTGCCATGCCTGGAGAACGCCCCATCGAAGTACATGACCCAGCCTTCTGGCGCCTCACTTCCTGGGGACAGGGACCGATCCTCGTCGGCCTTGAGGCCTGGCGCCTCCGTCCATTCTGCCACAAAATCCGCCAACGCTGCTCCCTTGATGACTCTGGTTGTGCTGAATTCAAGCTGAAACGCTTGCAGCTCTATGTTCCACTCAGCGACCCTTCCAGCTGAATTAGGGCTCCTGAGCACTCTCTCCAGGGGGTATGACGAGACGACCTTGATGGGGTGGCCCTGAAAATAGTGCCGTAGCTTGCGCGAGGCCACCAGTAGCGCGAGGAGGAGTTTCTGAGGCATGGGGTACCGCGCCCTTGCATCCCGCAACACCGTGCTGATGAAGTACACTGGGTGCTCAACGAGTTGGAGTGCGTCAGTGCTGGTGGCTCCCTTCGGAGACCATGGCGCCTCTTGAGGCAATGAGGCCTCCTGAGACTGGCCATCTGGGAGAGGGGCCCCTTCCGCCTCCGGTGCGCCCCTCTGCGGCGGCTGATCCTCCTCAGCCGCGGTGGCAGTTTCTGTGGGCCTTCCTTGTCCCTGTTCTGCCTTGTCCCAGGCTGCTGCCGCGGTTTTGATTCGGCGCTCCTCTCTGACTGCCACCAAGGCTGCGCTGGCGGAGTAGGGAGTGGCGGCGAGGTAAAGCACCAGGGGTTCTTGAGGGCGCGGAGCCACCATGACCGGTGGGCTGGTCAGGTATCTCTTGAGATCCTGGAACGCCTTGTCGGCCTCTTCAGTCCACTCGAAGGGCCCCTGTTTCTTCATTAGCTGGAAGAAAGGCAGTGCTCGTTCCCCCAACTTGGAGATGAAGCGCCCTAGCGCGGTCACGCGCCCCGTGAGCTTCTGCATTTCTCTGAGGGTCTTTGGCGGGCTCATGTCTTCCACCGCCTTGACCTTCTCCGGGTTAGCCTCGATGCCTCGGTGGGACACGAGGAAACCCAAGAGCTTGCCCGAGGGGACCCCGAACACACACTTCTCTGGGTTGAGCCGTAGGTTAACTGCATTGAGGCTCGCGAAGGTTTCCTCCAAGTCTTGTATCAAGGTCCTGGCCTCCCGAGACTTTACCACAATGTCATCGACGTAAGCCTCAACATTCTTCCCGAGCTGCGGGCCCAAGGTGATGTGCATCAGCCGCTGGAAGGTCGCCCCTGCGTTACGCAGCCCAAATGGCATGCATGTGTAGCAGTACACTCCACACGGGGTTAGGAAGGCGGTCTTCTCGACATCTTCTACCGCCATCTTGATCTGGTGATACCCAGAGAAGGCATCCAAGAAGCATAACAGGTCGCATTCCGCAGTGGAATCGATGATCTGGTCGATGCGGGGAAGCGGGAACGGATCTTGCGGGCATGCTTTGTTGAGGTTGGTGAAGTCGACACACATGCGCTCCTTCCCTCCCTTCTTTGGTACAACGACAGGGTTGGCCAACCAATCCGGGTATCGGACCTCGCGAATGACCCCAGCGGCTTCTAATTTGCGGGTCTCTTGGACGATGAAGGCCTGCTTTTCTGTGGACTGCCGCCTGGCCTTCTGCTTCACAGGGCGCACGTTGGGGCACACGTTGAGGTGATGCTCGATTACACTCCTAGGGATCCCTGCCAACTGGTCAGGCTCCCAAGCGAATACTTTCTTGTTTGCGCGTAGGAACCCGACCAGGGCCTTCTCCTGCTCGGGTTCGAGGTGGGCGCCTATGGTGAAAGTGGCGTTGGTGGACCCGTCCTCATCGACGGGTATCTGCTTGGTTTCTGCCTTGTCTTGGGTGAACAACTGTTTCTTCTTGGCGGGTGCAGCCCCCTTGCGCCCGGGGGTCTCCACGTCGGCGGGCTGTGCCGACGCCGCCATCTTGAAAGCGAGCTTGAGCACCCGTAGCGCGTCCCCGGTGTCCCCGTGCACAGTGAGGACACCGCTGCTCCCGGGCATCTTCATGAGGTTGTACGCCGGGTGCGTCGCGGCCATGAACTGGGCCAGCGCTGGGTAGCCGAGGATGGCGTTGTAGGGGAGGCCGATGGGGGCGATGTCGAAGTCGACCAGCTCCGTGCGGAAGTTGTCGTAGGTGCCGAAGGTCACTGGGAGCCGGATCTGTCCCAAGGAGCTGGACGACTCGCCCCCAACGCCTGAGAAGGGCCGGCTGGGTTGCAGCCGCTCCAGGGGTATGCAGAGGAGGTTGAAGGCCTCGACCGAGAGCATGCTGAGGCCCGCGCCGCCATCAATGAGGGTCCTGGTGATGGTCACCTGGCAGATGGTGGGGGTGCACAGCATGGGGAGCGCACCCGAGCAGGCCGAGTTGGAGGGGTGGTCCTCCGAGCTGAAGGTCAGGCCGGTCTCGGGCGCCGCCCGGTCCAGGGGAGCCCCCTGCCGCGTGGAAGCGGCGCTGACCCGGCGGATGAATGGCTTGACGTGGTGACTTGTAGGCGGCGCCTGCGAGCCGCCCAAGAGGGCCGCGACGATGTTGCGGGGCTCCATGGGCGCGTGGAGCGCGCGGGACGAAGAACCAGCTGGGGTGAGCGAGGGAGTTGCGGTGCGGCCGTCTTGCCGCACGGACGGATGCTGAGACGATGCTTGCCGCTCGTCCCCCGCCGGGCCGGTGGCGGCGTTGACGGCAGGTGACAGGGAACGACGAGGACGACTGCCGACAGGGGCCGTCTGGGCGACGTGGAAAGCGAGCGCGGCCCGGCGCTCGACGCGGGCCCAACAAGCGTCAGACATGGGCGTGATGGTCGGAGGAGAACGGGGTGGTGGAAGACGAATCCCGGCGCACCCCTACCTGGCGCGCCAAATGTCGGATTTCGGGTTCCGGCAGACCCTTGAGGTTCGAACACTGGAGTGCGCGCGGAGATGTCGCCTCCTTCCTACCTGCACCCCTCCGCCTTGCTAGGACCTAAACTCAGGAAAGAACAGCACAAGAGACACAGGGTTTATACTGGTTCGGGCCACCGTTGTGGTGTAATACCCTACTCCAGTGTGTGGTGTGGTGGATTGCCTCTTGGGCTGATGATGGTGAACAATACAAGGAGGAACGACCTCGCGAGGGTCTGTTCTTGGCTGGGGCGATGAACTGGTGGGAGGAGCTCAGTCACCCTTCTCTCTCTCTATCTGATCTAAACCCCTCTCTCAAGAGCCTCCTTCTCCAAACCCCTCAGCTCTCTGTCCGTGTCCCCCCCCTCTTGCAGGTGGCTGATCCTATTTATAGATGCCCTGGTCCTCTTCCCAAATATCGAGCGGGAAGGGAGCCAACAATGGCGGGCTAATTTGAAAGGGGACAGCTAGTATCAGCCATCATGACAAAAGTAGTCTTCGCCTGCGCAAAGCTCTGGTGATGACGCCGTCTTGGGCTCCACGGTGACCTCCATCTTGTAGTCCTCTTTGTCTTGGTCTCGTTGCACCGAAATGGCAACCTTTGCCTGATGCCTCGGTACTCCGCGGCTGCGCTTGCCCCCTTTGCACCAAAGAGGAAGGGAGGACGCTGCGCGGGCTGGCACCCGCCTGGCGCCCTCGGTCGTCATGGCTTGCGTCACGGGCACCTCGCGAGGTACCCCGCCTTGATCTCTCCACCTCCACGTGAGCCAGCCTGACGAGGCCCTGCTTGAGGAAGCTCCGCCTCGTTCGCCCCGCGAGGCTTGGCCCCTCGCGAGGGTCTTGAGTTTGTGTTGGTGAAGATGGGCCATGCTGGGCCCCCTTTTGAGCCACACCGCAGGCCGCAGGCAGGCAAGTCTGGAGACCCCCGTTCCCAGAACGCCGACACGGGTGACAACCGTTCGTTAAAACGAACGAACGAACATGCGTTCGCTAAATAAAGCGACGGAAAAACCGATCTAAAAGAATAAACCGGAATTAAAAAAAACCGGAACTAGATCTAGGGTTTACCAAAATAAACCGATGAGAAAAAATGGCGGCGGCGGCGTCGGCTGGCGCGGTAGCGGCGCGGGCGGAGCTACGGCGGCGGGGTGGCGCAGGGCGGTGGCAGCGGCGCGACGGCGGGCTGCAGCGGCTGCGGCGGGGCTAGCGGCGGTGGTGGGGTGGGGGTCGAGGCGGGGCCGGCTCGGCCTTTAAAGGGGCCGGGCGAGGCGACGGCTTGGGCAAGGGGCCGGGGGAGGAGGAGTCCTCCCCGGACTCGGCGGTGGCGGCGTGCGCCGGCCGGACTCCGATCGGAGTCGGTCGGGGTGAGGGGTGGGCTGGCGCGGCTGGCCATCTGGGCCTCGGCCCAGTTCGGTCCGGCAGAAAAACTTTTTTTGAAAAATAAATTCCGCGCAGAAAAACGCCAAAAATAAATACTAAACGGACGCCAAAAATCCCGAAATAAATTTTCCGTGTCCTATAAAAATCTACCGGACAAGGTGAACATTTATTTGGGCCTAAAATGCAATTTTGAAAAACGCGAATTTTTCCTATGCAAATAAAATTGCAATAAAATCCCATAAAATATTTATTTATTTTTAATATTTTTCCTCTAATATTCCATTGTTTTGGGGGAAGTCATATTATCCCCTCTCATATATTTTTTTATATGAAATATTTTCGGAGAGAAAATAATAAAACAAATTGATCCTCGTTTCGATATTTGATAGAATTCAAATATGAAAACAGTGAAATCCCCAACTCTCTCCGAGGGTCCTTGAGTTGCTTAGAATTTCGAGGATCACGAAACGAATATGCAATAAAATATGATATGCATGAATGATCTATGTATAACATTCCAAAATTGAAAATTTGGGATGTTACAAACCTACCCCCCTTAAGATGAATCTCGCCCTCGAGATTCGGGTTGGCTAGAAAATAGGTGTTGGTGGTCTTTGCGAAGATCATCCTCTTGTTCCCAGGTGGCTTCATCCTCGGTATGGTGGCTCCACTGAACTTTGCAAAACTTGATAACATTGCTGCGGGTGACTCGGCTGGCAAATTCAAGAATCCTGACTGGCTTCTCCTCATAGGTCAGATCACTGTCCAACTGGATCGCTTCCAAGGGCACTGTATCTCTTAGCGGTATATCGGCCATCTCAACATGACACTTCTTCAATTGTGAAACATGAAACACATCATGAACTCCTGACAGTCCTTTAGGTAACTCCAACTTGTAGGCAACCTCTCCCATACATTCCAAAATTCGGTACAGTCCTACAAATCTTGGGGATAACTTTCTCTAAACTCCAAAATGTTTAACACCTCGCAAGGGTGACACTCGCAGATATGCTCTATCTCCAATTTCATAGGTTACTTCCTTGCGTTTCGAATCTGCATAACTCTTCTGCCTGGACTGAGCTACCTTCAGTCTATCTCGAATCAACTTAACCTTCTCTTCAGACTCCTTGATCAAATCTGGTCCAAACAACTGTCGGTCTCCAACTTCATCCCACAACAATGGCGTCCTGCACCTTCTTCCATATAGGGCTTCGAACGGTGCCATCTTCAAACTGGCCTGGTAATTGTTGTTGTATGAGAACTCCGTGTAGGGCAAATTGTCATCCCAACTAGATCCATAATCTAGTGCACAAGCTCTCAACATATCCTCCAGAATCTGGTTGACTCTCTCGGTCTGTCCATCTGTCTGCAGATGGAATGCTGTACTAAACTCTAGCCTTGTACCCAAAGTCTGGTGCAGCTGATGCCAAAACTTTGAGGTAAACTGTGTTCCTCTATCTGATACGATGGTCCTTGGAACTCCATGCAGACTTACGATCCTGGTCATGTATATCTTGGCCAACTTCACACTTGTATACGTGGTCTTCACTGGGATAAAGTGAGCCACTTTGGTCAAGCGATCAACTACTACCCATATAGAATCATATTCTGATTTGGTCCTAGGCAATCCGGTGATAAAATCCATGCCAAGCTTATCCCACTTCTATTCGGGTATCGGCATAGGCTGTAACAATCCTGCTGGCTTTTGATGTTCCGCCTTCACTCTCTGACATACATCATATACGGCTACATACTCGGCAATATCCTTCTTCATACCAGTCCACCAGAAACGTTCCTTCAAATCCACATACATCTTGGTGTTTCCGGGGTGTATCGAGTATGGTGAGTCATGAGCCTCCTGAAGTATTAACTTCCTGATCTCTGTGTTATTGGGCACATAAACACAGTCCTCAAACCATAAGGTGTCATGCTCATCCTCACGAAAACCTTTGGCCTTTCCTTTGCTCATTCTCTCTTTTATCTCGGCAATCTCTTTGTCATCCTTCTGAGCTTCTCGAATCTTTCCTAACAATGTAGACTGAACTTCCATTGTTGCAACAAAACCTCTAGGAACAATCTCCAATCAAAGTTCCCTGAGATCCTCTGCTAACTCCTTTGGCAACCATGTGCTTACGAGGGTGTTATCATAACTCTTCCGGCTCAAAGCGTATGCTACGACATTGGCGTTGCCTGGATGATAGTGAAGCTTCATGTCATAATCCTTTATAAGCTCCAACCATCTCCTCTGCCTAAGGTTCAGCTCCTTCTGTGTGAAAATGTACTTCAAATTCTTATGATCAGTGTGCACATCACAACGGTTTCCAATAAGGTAATGTCTCCAAGTCTTGAGCGCATGCACTACAGTTGCTAACTCTAAATCATGTGTGGCATAATTCAATTCGCGCGGTTTTAGTTGTCGTGAGGCATACGAAACAACTCTTCCGTCCTGCATAAGCACACTTTAAAGTCCTAAGAGAGAGGCATCGCAATTCACTTGGAAATCCTTGCGTATATCCAGCAAAATCAGCACGGGGCTGTAGTCAGACGTTTCTTTAACTCCTGAAAACTCGCCTCACATTCTTCCGTCCATTTAAAATAGGTATCCTTCTTCAATAACTCCGTCATTGGCTTCACAATCTTGGAAAAATTCTCAATAAATCTCTGATAGTATCCCACGAGTCCAAGAAAACTGCGGATCTCTCCAACTAAGGTGGGTGCCAACCACTCAGTGACTGACTGAACCTTGGTTGGGTCTACTACTATACGCTCTCCTGATATAACATGTCTAAGGAATCCCACTTCCTTCAACTAGAACTCACATTTGCTGAACTTGGCATACAACTGATGTTCCCTGAGTTTCTCAAGAACTAAACGCAAATGCTCCCTGTGCTCCTCTTCATTCTTCGAGTATACCATTATATCATCTATGAACACCACAACAAACTTATCCAAATATTCCATGAACACCTTGTTCATCATGCTCATGAAATAGGCAGGGGCGTTAGTCAGTCCAAATGACATGACCGTACACTCATATAACCCGTACCTTGTGGTAAATGTGGTTTTAGGTATATCCTTCTCCCGGATCTTCAACTGGTGATATCCTGATTGCAGATCGATCTTCGAAAACACCTTAGCTCCTTGCAGCTGGTCAAACAAATCATTGATCATCGGCAGTGGGTATTTGTTCTTGATCGTCACCTCATTCAACGCCCGATAATCAACAACCATCCTCAATGATCCATCCTTCTTCTCAACCAAAAGCACTGGGGGCTCCCCACGGTGATGACCTTCGTCGGATGTAACCTTTCTCCAATAACTCCTTGATCTGCTTCTTAATCTCCTCCAGATCATTTGCGGGCATCCGGTATGGTCTCTTCGATATATGCCTGGTGCCTGGCAACAGTTCTGTCAAAAATCGATGTCCCGGTCTGGCGGCATGCCTGGTAATTCCTCTGGAAATACATCTGGGTAATCCTGTACAACAGAAACTTCTTCTTGAACAATTCCTGAGTGGGAATTTACTTGGGTTCTCCTTGTCGCATGCCTGGATACATACTTGATCCTTTTTCCCTCCGGGGTGGTGAGATAAATCGACTTACTAGCACAGTCAATGCTTCCTCCATACTTTGACATCCAGTCCATGCCTAATATCACATACAATCCTTGCGACTCCAAAATTATTAGGTCTGACGGGAAAACATGGCTACCAATGGTTAAGGGTATCTGGTCGCACCATCGGCTAGCCATATACTCTGCTCCAGGTGAACTTACTAACAGAGGGGTCCTAAGGTCTTGGGTTGGTAGTTTAAACTTATCCATGAATCCCCTTGATATGTATGAATGTGATGCACCAGTATCAAAAAGAACAAGGGCGGTAAAAGACTTAACCAAAAACTTACCGATAACTGCGTCTGGCTGCCCTTCAACCTCCTCCACTTGTCCTTTGTTGAATGGATTGGGCTTCTTCCCAGCGCTCCCATTACCGTTTCCATTCTTCGCTTCAGGACACTCTGTGGCATAGTGTCTAGTCTTCCCGCACTTGAAGCAAGTAATGTGACTTAGGTCTCTCTTGGCGGGTGTGGCTGGATTGGAGCGGTTCTGATTGTTGCTTGTTCCGTTCCTAGTCCCATTCTTGGAACCATTATGGTTATGCGAATTTCCTCCGTTGTGGTTATGACCTCCATGGTTATGAACAAGTCCTCCCGAGTTCGGGGTTAGACGAGGCTTCTGCTGAGCTCCTGAGTTGTATCTTCCTTGTCCATACTTCCTCTTACGACTCTCGATCTGCTGTTGCTTCCCTTCAATCATAAGAGCCTTATCTACCAACTCTTGGTAGTTGTTGAATGTTGCCACCATCAATTGCATGCTCATCTCATCATTCAACCCTTCCATAAACTTCTCCTACTTCACGACATCTGTGGCCACATCATCAGGGGCATAACCAGAAAACTTACTAAATTCATCTACGTACTGAGCTACAGTACGGTTCCCCTGGCGTAAGTTGTGAAATTCACACTTCTTCATGCTCATAGCTCCAGTTGAGACATGGGCAGTGCGGAATGCTTGCTGAAACTGATCCCATGTAACAATAGCTATAGGATAGATGACAGTGTAATTCTCCCACCATGAGGCTGCTAGTCCATCCAACTGATGTGCGGCAAAACACACCTTCTCAGCATCTGTACATCCTGCAGTGGTTAACTCCCTTCCAATTCGAAGGAGCCAATCATCTGCCACTATTGGCTCGATGCTACTGGAAAACACCGGCGGCTGCAACCTCAGAAAACGGGCTAAGTTATCAACTGGTGGTGGTGGCGGTGGGTTGTTGTTGTTGCCTTGGTTCTGAACTAACAACTGCATCAGTGTATTCTGCTGCTGGATCAACTGAGTGAGCTCCGGTGGGAAGGTAAATCCGGGGTCACGCCTCGGAGGCATCTGAGGGTTTAGAGGGAAGAGAATAGAATAGAATGAGGTCTAGTGAGAGAAACACTACCCATATGCACATGAGACAAACACAATCATATCACTCAATCAATCAAGCAAGGGCATAAAATCGATCTAACTATCGTTACGAAAGTGCTCGGACTATACTATATACATGGTGGAATACTACTACTGATGTGGTGGTCTACTAGAAATATTGATCGGTCGAAGACTCCATGATGTCCGCACCAGCTTCATCAATATAGTCATCATCGCTATTGTCGGGGTCCTAGTCAGTGTCGTCGATGAGGATGTAGTCTTCAGAACGAATCTCCTTGGGTTCATCGTCTTCTCCTCCTGGCGCGGGGTCTCCCATGAATACTCCTAACTTCCTTTCCAGATCGTCATTCTTCTCCACTAGTACGACGATTTCCTCCTCATAATATTCACGAGTAGCCTTGAGTTCTTCCTCCAGTTCCGTGATCCTTGTCATCGCTGTAACACCCTCGATGCGACTATATCTCCCACGTGTCGAGGCACGACTTAGAGGCATAATCGCATTGAAGGCATATGTCGCAAGTTAGGCAATCTTCACAACATCCCATGCGACACGTCAATCAAGTACATAAATAACATTACATCATCCAAACACTCATGGCCCGACTACGGCGCCAAAATAAAAGATAACCCAACATGCGACACGGTCCCAATCACCCCCAACTAGGCACCACTACTGATCATCGGGAAAGGAAACATAGTAACGTTGAGAGTCTTCGTCGAACTCCCACTTGAGCTCATACGCGTCTCCTGGAGCGGAATCATCAGGCCCTGCATTTGGTGTAATAGTAATCTGTGAGCCACAGGGACTCAACAATCTCGCACCCTCGCGATTAAGACTATTTAAGCTTGTAGGTAAGGCAAGGTAAATATGAGTGGAGCTGCAGCAAGCGACTAGCAAGTATGGTGGCTAACTTATACAAAAAAGAGAGCGAGAAGAGGAGGCAAAGGACGAGCGAGAAACTAGAGAACAACCTGCGCAAACATTACTCCAACACCGTGTCCACTTCCCGGACTCCGCCGAGAAGAGGCCATCATGGTAACACACTCAGTTGATTCATTTTAATTAAGTTAAGGTTCAAGTTATCTACAACCGGACATTAACAAATTCCCATCTGCCCATAACCGCGGGCACGGCTTTCGAAAGTTCAAATCCCTGCAGAGGAGTCCCAACTTAGCCCATGACAAGCTCTCACGGTCAACGAAGGAATAGACCTCCTCCCAAGACGTTCCGATCAGACTCGGTATCTCGGTTACTCAAGACACTTCGACAGGTTAAAACAAATCCAGCAACACCGCCCGAATGTGCCAACAAATCCCGATAGGAGCTGCACATATCTCTTTCTCAGGGCACACTCAGATGAACACTACGTACAACTAAAACCAACCCTCAAGTTGCCCCGAGGTGGCGCTGCAAGTGGCTCTATTTGGACCAACACTCAGAGGAGCACTGGCCCGGGGGGGGGGGGTTTAAAATAAGATGACCCTCGGGCTCCGGAAACCCAAGGGAAAAAAGGCTAGGTGGCAAATGGTAAGACCAATGTTGGGCATTGCTGGAAAAGCTTTAATCAAGGCGAAATATCAAGGGGTTCCCATTATAACCCAACCGCGTAAGGAACGCAAAATCCGGGAACATAACACCGATATGATGGAAACTAGGGCGGCAAGAGTGGAACAAAATACTAGGCGAGAGGCCGAGCCTTCCACCCTTTACCAAGTATATAGATGCATTAATATAACAAGATAATATAATGATATCCCAACAAGTAAATAAATGTTCCAACAAGGAACGGCCTCCAATCTTCACCTGCAACTAGCAACGCTATAAGAGGGGCTGAGCAAAGCGGTAACATAGCCAATATACGGTTTGCTAGGACATGGTGGGTTAGAGGTTTGACATGGAAATTTGGGAGGCTTTAAAGCAAATGGTAGGCATCGTAGCATTGGCATAGCAAAAGAGCGAGCAAATCTAGCATAGCAAAGATAGTAGTGATTTCGAGGGTATGATCATCTTGCCTGCACAGTTGTCAGAGTTGACTGGATCCTCAAAAGCAAACTCAACGGTCTCCTCATTAGCGAACTCGTCTCCCGGCTCTACCCAAACAAGACAAACAAGCAACAAGGACACAATCAACCACGTGCAAGAACCAAACAAGACGATGCGATGATGATATGCTATGTGGGATGCGATGCGGGATGCAAAATGCAAGATATGACAGGAAACGCATGAACCTGGACTCAACTTGGAATTCCAAGTGTGCCACTGGAAAGATGAGATGAAATCGCTTGAAAACGATATAAAGAATGCCGGAATCGGAGTTACGGTTTGGAAATGGCAAGCGATTCAAAAATGACACCGGTCTGCGATTTACAGCAAGTAGGCATCTAAATGCAATGAGATGAATATGCTACAGCACCCAAACAAGACAACAAAATACATGGCAGGGATACATACAAGATGCTTAACAAAAGTCTAGCACTGAGCTACAGCCAAATCATCCATTAACAGGTTCAAACAAGCATGGCAAAAATGCATATGACAAACAGATCTCAGACTTGGTGAAATTAACACTTGTCTGGAATTTCAGATCAGGTAGCCCTCTTCGGAGCCACAAAACTACATGTTACAGGACCTGAACATGGCAAAGTAAAACATTGCAGGGAGCTACTCAAATAGCTTAACAAAAGTCCCTTAGTGACCTTGAGCCAAAATGGGTCAGAAAATACAATTGCAAGCATGTGAACATAGCAAAAACATAATCAGTTTTCAGACTTAGTGAAAACTGACACATGCTGAAATATAACTCAAGTAGGCATGTTTACGAGCTCGATGCACTCACTACGGTGCAAGTCATGGAAAGACAAGCATACACCCATCAAGAAGGCACAAAATTCAATCTAGACATGGCAAGAACAATAGCATAGCATGCATGGATCAACTACAACATCACCGCCAAAATTGCAAACAAGTTGACAATCTGCCCAGATTCACAAAGTAGCAAAAGTAGAGCTCGATTGACTCAAGCTAGCGTGCTCCATAATTTCAAACAAAGACATGGATGGATAGAGCACTACAATATTAACAAAAGATCCTTACTGATCATCCTCAAAAGAGGCACAGATCACTAGGAAACAACATGAACATATGACAACATGAGATAAACAGCTCCAGGACTTGGTGAAATTACTAATTCCCTGAAAACAGACTTAGCAAGTGCACCACTTTGCAAGCTTGCACAAGTCACCACACACATCACAAAAATACATGGGTTGCACCTCTGGAAAGATGACAAAACCCTTAACAAAACATATGTAGAGCATCAGGGCATAGCATGCACACATTAATCATGGCAAAAATGACAAAAACCTAAATGGAGTAGCAGATCTGACAATTATCTCAAGTAGCCCTCTTCTAACAGCATTTCGGGCATCAATATGAACTCAAATGAAAATGATGCAATGGAATGAAATGATGTACTCTCTGAGGCGAACATTTTGATATGCTATATGCATGAATAGGAGCTACGGATGCAAAGTTACGGAGCTACGAACATGAGCACATGGGCTAGGGTTTCTGAGAAAAGTCAACCTCCGAATGGATCTAGATCTGGCGGTTACTATAGCTCCGGATCGGGCACTGTAGCACGGCGGCGCGGAAGCCGAGGAACGACGGCGGGGCTCGCCGGAGAAGGGGCCGCGGCGACCGGAGGAAGGAGGAGACCGCCGGGGAGGTCGCCGGCGTGGGCTCCGGGCGTGGCACGGGCGCGGAGGCCGGGGCGGCCACGGGCGGCGCGAGCGGCGACCGGCCGGGCGGCGGGCGGCGGATCGGCGCGCGTGTGCCGGTGGGGAGGTGGTGGCGGCGCGGGGAGGCAAGGGCGGCGGCCGGCTTCAGGAGAGGTGGCGGCGCGCGGGCGCCCGGGAGATGGGCCACAGTGGCCGGCTGTGGGCTCCCGGGCCCGGCGGCGCGGCGAAGCGGTCCCGCGGGGCGCGGCCAACGGCGTGGCGACACGTGGCGGCGGGGGGCGCTGGGCGGACACGCCCGGCGGCGAGATTTTTGTCCGGCGCGCGAGGTGATGAAGGAGACTAGGGTTTTGTCCGGATTTGGAATGAGGGAGGTATAAATAGGCATAGAGGGAGCTAGGAGAGTCCAAATGAGGTGCGGTTTTCGGCCTCGCGATCGTGATTGAACGCTCTAGATGATGGAGCAGAGTTAGGTGGGTTTTGGGCCAAATTGGAGGGGTGTTGGGCTGCAACACACACGAGGCCTTTTCGGTCCCTCGGTTAACCGTTGGAGTATCAAACGAAGTCCAAATGATACGAAACTTGACAGGCGGTCTACCGGTAGTAAACCAAGGCCGCTTGGCAAGTCTCGGTCCAATCCGGAAATGTTTAATCCCCACACACGAAAGAAAGCTAGAAATGACCACCGGAGGAGAACGAAGCGCCGGAATGCAAAACGGACAACGGGGAAAATGCTCGAATGCATGAGACGAACACGTATGCAGATGCAATGCACATGATGACATGATATGAGATGCATGACAATGACAACAACACATGGAGACAAAACCCGAACCCGAGGTAATAAATATAACTTAATGCCGGAAACGGCAAGAGTTGGAGTACAAATTGGGAAAGTTACATCCGGGGTGTTACAATCGCCTTCTTCAGATCTATCATGCCCGCGCACATCTGGTTCTCCTGGCGACGAATGTGCTGGTTTAACTGATGGATGAAAGCTGCGATTGATCTATCCTTCCTGGTGCCGATCATCTCCCATTGCTCATCTCGGTGCCCACAAATCTGGTAAACAGTATCCTTAAGCTCCTTATGGTAAACTTCTCCAATGCGTCCCATGGTGATGTGGGCTGCCATACTCTTTCCTAGACTCCAGGTTGGTGCATCAAAGAAAAACTCTATGGGCTTAGTGACTGGCGCGAAAATCCTTCCTGGAACTGGAACTTGAATCATCCATCGCTCCTCTTCTGGTAAAGTGGCATTGTAAGTCCCGGTGAAGCTTGGTATTCCAATGTTCAGGTACTTAGTGACTTCCTTCAAGTGTCGTCCAAAAGGTGCTTCTTCATCCGGTTTTGCAAAATTGTTCCTTGCGTCCGCCATCCTAAAGAGTAGAAAAAAGGAGAGGAGTCAGAAATGAGAAGAGAGTAGTGATCTAGGGCTTTAGCTTAGTGGTAGTGTCCTACACTCAGCGTGTGCACTGAGACCATCTTGTAGCGACCCGACCTCAAACGGTCAAAGTCTCTGTGCTTCAGTGCCATCCCTGGATCGGTAATGCTGACACACACAGTACTCGAAGGATTTATAACAGAGTAGCAATCACACACTTATTACATCAAAAGTCTCAAAAGAGAACTTATTACAATAAATATGGCATAAGGCCATCTAATACGATAACAACGGAAGGCTTGGAAGATAAAGTGAGTCCATCAACTCCAACGACATAGCTAAGCTGCACGGCAACGACCTAACAAACCTTACGCCTCGTCTGAAAAGTCTGCAACATAATACGTTGCAGCCCAAAAATGGGTCAGGACATGGGATATGCTGGCAATGTAACACAGTAGAGCAAGAACAGAATAATGCTATCACTACATGCATATTTGGGCTGGTGGAAAGGCTAGATGGTTATAGTTTTGCCAATAGCCAATTTTTACCTACAACAAAGGAATTGATTTTATTTAACTATCATGGTAGTTGAAACATCATTGAGAAGGTTCCTCCAACTCAAATCCCAATTAAAAGTAATTATCAACCCAACAATATTAAATTAGAGTGATGAGATACATATGATAATCCAAGTACTAGATACACAAGATGTCCTTAACCGGGGACACGGCTAACCATGATTAGATTGTACACTCTGCAAAGGTTTTCACACTTTTCCCCACAAGACTCGATCTCCTCTGTTGGATTTCTCGCACTACATGGTGTTTGAGAAACGGATGACCGAGACATAGTCTTTCAGAAGCATTAACTCTAACCTTGGGTAGACAGTACCAACCTACATCCCTCTACATCTGCTAGCCTACCACTGGAAGAGGTCATGCAACTTACTCAACTATGCTAGAGCCCATAGTAGCTTGTGGCTGCACACGAAAGTTTCTAGCATGAAATATCCCAGTTCCCTTTGAGCCTGGGTGGCGGACCTTAGGATTATCACACGGGTACTCCGGGATATCCTAGGACAACACTGGATTCTCCAGGTGCCCGACAAGCAATCCACCCAGATGTGTATTAAAGTTGCCACCTTAAGTTGAACCATTAATTAACAATCTCACATCTGTCATGGATTCACTCACCCAAATCACGTCTATGAGCATAGCATAGCAATATAAGCAATACGTAGAAGTAACTCCCAAGGGTTTGATAATAACAGGGCAATAGGTTCTACCTCATCAACTATTTCCCAAACCCACAAGTTAATCACAACCTAATCATGCAATGCTTGAGGATTGGAACTAATGCATAAAAACTGGGTGATAAAGGGTATGATCAAAGTGTTACTTGCCTTGCTGATGATCCGTGAAACCTAGAGACTCGTAGTAGCACGCTTCGCACTCCGGGTGTTCTATCGCAAACAAACAATAGCATACATAAGCAATCAAGCAAAGACGCACGGGTAAAACTCAAGTAAGAAGATCTAACCAGAAAGTTCAACTTAGGACTCCGGTTTGCAAAAAGAATCAAATCGAACGGAGCAACGAAACTCAAACTGCGAAAGAACCATGATCCGATTACTAATCTGTACTAAAGTCAAATTTTACAGTGAAAAAATCTTGTTCAAGTTTGTTAAACGGAAAGAGGGCTTCGAGACGAAGATCTAGGCGCTTGAATCGCCTGATTCCGATAAACGAGCGAAAAGATAAACTAAAACGAAAATCGGATCAGAAATCGCGATCGAAAATAATCACGAGAAATCCAAGAAAAAGAAAAACTGACGAACAGGCTAACGAACGAACGTTCGCTATCTGCGGGTAATGGGCGAAAACCGTTCATTAAAATGTACGAATGAACAGGCGTTTGCTAAATAAATAAACCGACGAAAAACCGATCTAAAAGAATAAACCGGAATTAAAAAAGCGGATCTAGATCTAGGGTTTACCGAAATAAACCGATGAGAAAAAACGGCGGCGGCTCCGGCGAAGTCGGCGGCGCGGCGGCGGAGCAGCGGCGGGGGGACAGCGCTGCGGTTCGGGGTGGCGGTGGTGGTGTGGGGGTCGAGGCGGGGCCGACACGGCCTTTAAATGGGCCAGACGAGGCGGCGGCTTGGGCAAGGGGCCGGGGGAGGAGGATTCCTCCCCGGACTCGGCGGTGGCGGCGTGTGCCGGCCGGACTCCGGTCGAAGTCGGTCGGGGCGAGGGGTGGGCTGGCGCGGCTGGCCAACTGGGCCTCGGCCCAGTTTGGTCCGGCGGAAAAACTTTTTTTTTCTAAAATAAATTCCGCACAGAAAAACGCCAAAAATAAATACTAAACGGACGCCAAAAATCCCGAAATAAATTTTCCCCGACCTCTAAGAATCTATCGGACAAGGTGAACATTTATTTGGGTCTAAAATGCAATTTTGAAAAACGCGAATTTTTCCTATGCAAATAAAATAGCAATAAAATCCCAAATAAAATATTTATTTGTTTTTAATATTTTTCCTCCAACATTCCATTGTTTTTGGGGAAGTCATATTATCCCCTCTCATATATTTTTTATATGAAATATTTTTAGAGAGAAAATAATAATACAAATTGATCATCGTTTCGATATTTGATAGAATTCAAATGTGAAAACAGTGAAATCCCCAACTCTCTCCGAGGGTCCTTGAGTTGCTTAGAATTTCGAGGATCGCGAAATGAATATGCAATAAAATATGATATGCATGAATGATCTATGTATAACATTCCAAATTGAAAATTAAGAGTGTCGAACCCAACGAGGAGCAGAAGGAAACGATAAGCGGTTTTCAGCAAGGTATTCTCTGTAAGCACTAAAATTATAGGTAACAGATAGTTTTGTGATAAGATAATTGGTAACGAGCAACAAGTAACAAAAGTAAATAAAGTGTAGCAAGGTGGCCCAATCCTTTTTGTAGCAAAGGACAGACCTGGACAAATTCTTATATAGAGAAAAGCGCTCCCGAGGACACATGGGAATTATCGTCAAGCTAGTTTTCATCACGTTCATATGATTCGCATTCGGTACTTTGATAATTTGGTATGTGGGTGGACCGGTGCTTGGGTACTGCCCTTACTTGGACAAGCATCCCACTTATGATTAACCTCTATTGCAAGCATCCACAACTACAACAAAAGTATTAAGGTAAACCTAACCATAGCATGAAACATATGGATCCAAACCAACCCCTTATCAAGCAACGCATAAACTAGGGTTTAAGCTTCTGCCACTCTAGCAACCCATCATCTACTTATTACTTCCCAATGCCTTCCTCTAGGCCCAAATAATGGTGAAGTGTCATGTAGTCGACGTTCACATAACACCACTAGAGGAGAGACAACATACATCTCATCAAAATATCGAACGAATACCAAATTCACATGACTACTAATAGCAAGACTTCTCCCATGTCCTCAGGAGCAAACGTAACTACTCACAAAGCATATTCATGTTCATAATCAGAGGAGTATTAATATGCATATAAGATCTGAACATATGATCTTCCAGCAAATAAACCAACTAGCATCAACTACAAGGAGTAATCAACACTACTAGCAACCTACAAGTACCAATCCCAGACTTAGAGACAAGAATTGGATACAAGAGATGATCTAGGGTTTGAGAGGAGATGGTGCTGGTGAAGATGTTGATGGAGATTGACCCCCTCCCGATGAGAGGATCGTTGGTGATGACGATGGCGATGATTTCCCCCTCCCGGAGGGAAGTTTCCCCGGCAGAACAGCTCCGCCAGAGCCCTAGATTGGTTCCACCAAGGTTCCGCCTCGTGGCGGCAGATTCTCATCCCGAAAGCTGGCTTATGATTTTTTCCTCATCGAAATACTCCATATAGCAGAAGATGGGCATCGGAGGGCCACCAGGGGGACCACGAGGCAGGGGGGCGCGCCCGGGGGGTAGGGCGCGCCCCCACCCTCGTGGGCAGGGTGTGGCCCCCTCCGGAACTTCTTGTGATCAGTATTTTTATATATTCTAAAAATGACTTCCGTGAAGTTTCAGGACTTTTGGAGCTGTGTAGAATAGGTCTCTAGTATTTGCTCCTTTTCCATCCTAGAAACCCAGCTGCCGGCATTCTCCCTCTTTATGTAAACCTTGTAAAATAAGATAGAATAGGCATAAGTATTGTGACATAATGTGTAATAACAGCCCATAAATATCGATATAAAAGTATGATGCAAAATGGACGTATTAGTGATCTATCTTTATAATCGTGTGCAAGATATATAATAAAGTTAAGTTTGAGATTTTTCTTTCTTTACTTTCTTGCTGCAATAAAAAGAAAGGAAATAAATAAAAAGAAAGGAATTAAATAAAGGAAAGGAAATAAATCAAGAAGATCATATGATAATCTTATGGTAGGTGATGGCACCACATAAGGAAAAGTATAAGTAGAAAATTTTATTAGAGATTGACAAACATAGCATTAGTCAATGATGTAACTCATGAAAGAATTAATAAGGGAAGAGAAGATTCACAGATAAATATACTATCCGAGAAATCTTTTGTGACTGTGAGCCCTCATCGAAATATTATAAGCCAAAATTGTTGACGTTGGACAAGGAAGACAACTTAATGGTTTATGTTTGTTTATATTCACATAGAAGTCATATTGTCATAGATCCTTTAACATGTGGTGCTTGCCCCCTATCTTTGCTAACCAAAAATTCTGCACTAAGTAGAGATACTAGTTGTGCATCCAAAAACCCTTAAACCCAAATCTTATTTTCAAGTGTCCACCATACCTACCTAGGGATTGAGCAAGACCCCTCAAGTAAGTTGTCATCGGTGCAAAAAGGCAATAAAAATTGCTTAAAAATGTGTGAGATCATTTAGTGTAAGAGAAAATTGAGCATTGCACGAACTTGTCATGGTGAAGAATAAAAGCGACAGATGGCATAATAAAGGTCACTATCACAAGGGGCAATGCAATGTGACATTCTTTTGCACTAAGGGGTTGAGCATACAAACAAATAATTGCATGGCAACCTCTGCTTCCCTCTGCGAACGGCCTATCATTTACTTTTATGTATTTACTTTTATGCAAAGAGTCAAAGTTTTCCTTCTATTCCTTTTTATTTTTCTCCTTTGGCAAGCATCATGTGGTGAGGAAAGATCTAGGCACATATGTCTAGTTGAATATAGATAGCATGAGTTATTATTGTTGACATCACCCTTGAGGTGAATATGTTGGGAGGCGAAACTATAAGCCCCTATCTTCTTATGTGTCCAGCTGAAACGTTTTGCTCATCTGTACGGAGTGAGTGTTAGCAATCATAGAAGACTATATGATGGTTGACTATGTGGACTTGCCTAAAGGCTCCGATACGTGACCCTTCCTAAAAAGATGATGAATTGTAGTGGCAAAGTTGGCCGAGAACATTGTTTGTTGGTTTCTAATAGAGTTTTTGCTTTATACTTCGATTGTTGATGAACTGTTACTTATTCATGAGAATTTTATGGTAAAAGTTCTATGACAAGCCTTATGTTTATTTTTTTGCTGTTATAATAATCTACATGATGTTTCTATGTCTGTATTTTTCTATCGACACCTCTCTCTCTAAGCATGTGGACATGTTTTTCGATTTCGGTTTTTCTCTTGAGGACAAGTGAGGTCTAAGCTTGGGGGAGTTGATATGTCCATTTTGCATCATGTTTCCTTACTGTTATTTATGATGTTTTTATCCATAATAAAGCTTTTTGGAGTAATTCTAATGCATTTTCTCTCATAATATGCAAGGTATACACAAAGAGGGAGAATTCTGGCAGCTGGAAATCTGGACCAGGAAAAGCTACGTCATGTCACCTATTCTGCACAACTCCAAACAAGCTAAAACTTCACGAGGATTTTTATGGAATATTTGAGGAATATTGGAGCAAATAACTACCAGAGGGGCCCCACCAGGTGGGCACAACCCACCTGGGCGCGCTAGGGAGCCCAGTCACACCCTGGTGGGTTGTGCTCACCCATGCCCACCTCTGGTGCCCATCTTCTGGTATATAGGTCATTTTGACCTAGAAAAATAAGGGGGGGGGGGACTTTTGGGACAGAGCGCCGCTGTCTCGAGGCGGAACTTGGGCAGGAGCACTTTTGCCCTCCGGCGGAGCGATTCCGTCGGGGGAACTTCCGTCCCGGAGGGGGAAATCATCGTCATCATCATCACCAACAACTCTCCCATCTCGGGGAGGGAAATCTCCATCAACATCTTCAATAGCACCGTCTCATCTCAAACCCTAGTTCATCTCTTGTGTTCAATCTTGTTACTGGAACTATAGATTGGTGCTTGTGGGTGACTAGTAGTGTTGATTTCATCTTGTAGTTAATTACTATATGGTTTATTTGGTGGAATATTATATGTTCAGATCCAATACGCTATTTAATACTCCTCTTATCTTGAGCATGATTATCATTTGTGAGTAGTTACTTTTGTTCTTGAAGTCATGGGAGAAATCATGTTGCAAGTAATCATGTGAACTTGATATTTGTTCGATATTTTGATAGTATGTATGTTGTGATTCCCTTAGTGGTGTCATGTGAATGTTGACTACGTGACACTTCACCATATTTTGGCCAAAGGGAATGCATTGTTGAGTAGCAATTAGATGATGGGTTGCGAGAGTGACAGAAGCTTAAGTCCTAGTTTATGCGCTATTCCGTAAGGGATCGATGGGATCCAAAAGTTTAATGCTATGGTTAGAATTTATTCTTAATACTTTTGTCGTAGTTGCAGATGCTTGCGGGAGGGTTAATCATAAGTAGGAGGTTTGTTCATGTAAGAACAACACCTAAGCACCGGCCCACCCATATATCAAATTATCAAAGTACCGAACACGAATTAAACCAACATGATGAAAGTGACTAGATGAAATTCCCGTGTACCATCAAGAACGCTTTGCTTATCATAAGAGACCGTTTTGGCCTGTCCTTTGCCTCGAAAGGATTGGGCTACCTATCTGCACTTTTGTTACTACTATTGTTACTTGACCGTTACAAATTATCTTGCTATCAAACTACTTAGTTACTTACAATTTCAGTGCTTGCAGATACTACCTTACTGAAAACTACTTGTCATTTCCTTCTGCTCCTCGTTGGGTTTGACACTCTTACTTATCAAAAAGAGCTACAATTGATCCCCTATACTTGTGGGTCATCAGAGCTCTCAAGAGAAATAATTATTCAGAACTTCTATGCTCGGCTTTCTCGTGATGATCAATCCATGCTCGATACTTCTTGTACTGGCTCATTTATGAAGAAGACTATTGAATTCCGGTGGGATCTTTTGGAAAGAATTAAACGCAACTGTGAAGATTGGGAGCTCAATGAAGGCAAAGAGTCAGGTATTAAGCTAAAGTATGATTATGTTAATTCTTTTATGAATACCAATGTTTTTCAAAAGTTTAGCACTAAATATGGACTTGACTCTGAGAAGTAGCCTCCTTTTGTGAATCATTTGCTACTCATGTTGATCTCCCTAAGGAGAAGTGGTTTAAATATCACCCACCTATTAAAGAAGAAATTAAAGAACATGTACTAGCTAAAGAGGAAACTATAATTTATAATGTTGACCCAGTTGTTCCTACTGCTTATGTTGAGAAAACACCTTTCCCTGTTAGGATAAAGGAACATGCTAAAGTTTCAACTGTTGTTAACAAAAGTTACATTAGAACATCTAAACCCAATGAACAAATCAAAGTAGAACCTAGTGTTGCTATGGTTAAGGATCTCCTAGAAGAAAATATAGATGGGCATGTTATTTACTTCTGTAATGAAGCTACTAGAATTGCCATACCTAATAAAGAGGAAAAACATAGACCCGTTGTTGGCATGCCCGTTGTCTTAGTTAAAATAGGAGATCACTGTTATCATGGTTTATGCGACATCGGTCCTAGCGTGAGTGTATTCCCTTTACCTTATATCAAGAAATTATGAATGACATAGCACCCACTGAAATAGAAGAAATAGATGCCACTATTAAACTTGCTAATAGAGACACCATCACACTACTTGGGATTGTTAGAGATGTTGAAGTCTTGTGTGGGAAAATAAAATACCCTACTGATTTTCTTGTTCTTGGTTCCCCAAAAGATGACTTTTGTCCCATTATATTTGGTAGACCTTTCTTGAACACTGTTAATGCTAAAATAGATTGTGAGAAACAAATTGTCGGTGTTAGCTTTGGTGACGAGTCTCATGAGTTTAATTTTTCCAAGTTTAATAGAAAGCTTCATGAAAAGGAATTACCTAGTAAGTATGAAATAATTGGTCTTGCTTCTATTGCTGTGCCTCCTACTGATCCTCTAGAACAATATCTCCTAGACCATGAAAATGATTTACATATGCATGAAGAAATGAAATAGATAAGATTTTCTTTGAACAACGTCCTCTGCTTAAACACAATTTTCCTATTGAAACTTTAGGAGGTCCTCCTCCACCTAAAGGTGATCTTGTGTTTGAATTAAAACAATTTCCACACACTTTGAAATATGCTTATCTTGATGAGAAGAAGACATATCCTATTATTATTAGTGCTAACCTTTCAGAACATGAAGAAAAAAGATTATTGAAAGTTCTAAGGAAGCATCGAGCTGCTATTGGATATACTCTTGATGATTTAAAAGGCATTAGTCCCACTCTATCTCAGCACAAGATTAATATGGAACCTGATGCTAAACCGGTTGTTGATCACCAACGTTGGTTAAATCCAAAGATGAAAGAAGTGGTAAGAACGGAAATATGAAAACTTCTGGAAACAGGTATAATCTATCCTATAGCTGATAGTAGATGGGTAAGTCATGTTCATTGTGTCGCTAAGAAAGGAGGTATTACTATTGTTCCTAATGATAAGAATGAACTTATTCGACAGAGAATTATTACAGGCTATAGAATGGTAATTTATTTTATATAATTAAACAAAGCAACTAGAAAAGATCATTACCCTTTGCCTTTTATTGATCAAATGCTAGAAAGATTATCTAAGCACACACATTTTTGCTTCCTTGATGGATACTCTGGTTTTTCACAAATACATGTTTCTCAAGCTAATCAAGAAAAGACCACTTTCACTTGTCCCTTTGGAACTTATGCTTATAGACGTATGCATGCCTTTTGGTTTATGTAATGCACCTGCTACCTTTCAAAGTTGTATGACTGCTATATTCTCTGACTTTTGTGAAAAGATTATTGAGGTTTTCGTGGATGACTTCTCTGTTTATGGGAAGTCTTTTGATGATTGTTTAAGCAATCTTGATTGAGTTTTGCAGAGATGTGAACAAATAAATCTTGTCTTGAATTGGGAGAAGTGCCACTTTATGGTTAATGAAGGTATTGTCTTGGGTCATAAAATTTCTAAAATAGGTATTGAGGTGGACAAAGCTAAGGTTGATGCACTTGAGAAAATGCCAACCCTAAAGATATCAGCGGTATTCATAGTTTCTTAGGTCATGCTGGTTTCTATAGGAGATTTATCAAAGACTTCTCTAAAATTTCTAGGCCTCTTGAAAATCTTTTGCAAACGGATGTTCCTGTTGTTTTTGATGATGATTGTTTGGAAGCCTTCGAAACACTCAAGAAAGCCTTAATTTCTGCACCTATTGTTCAACCACCTGACTGGAACTTGCCTTTTGAAATTATGTGTGATGCTAGTGATTATGCTTTTGGTGTTGTTCTAGGACAAAGAGTTGATAAGAAACTAAATGTGATTCATTATGCTAGTAAAACTCTAGACAGTGGTCAAAGAAATTATGCTACTACTGAAAAAGAATTTCTAGCAGTGGTGTTTGCTTGTGATAAATTTAGATCTTACATTGTTGATTCAAAAGTAATTGTTCACACCGACCATGCTGCTATAAAATATTTTATGGAAAAGAAAGATGTTAAACCTAGACTTATTCGATGGGTTCTCTTGCTACAAGAATTTGATTTACATATCACTGATAGAAAAGGAGCAGAGAACCCCGCAGCTCTTAACTTGTATAGGCTTGAAAATATGCTTGATGACCCATTGCATATTGATGATAGTTTTCCCAATGAGCAGTTAGATGCAATAAATGTTTCTCATAACACTCCCTGGTATGCTGAGTATGCTAATTATATTGTTGCTAAATATTTACCACCTAGCCTTACATACCAACAAAAGAAAAAATTCTTCTATGATTTAAGACATTACTTTTGGGATGACCCACATCTCTATAAAGGAGTAGATGGTATTATTAGACGTTGTGTACCTGAGCATGAACAGGGATAAATCCTACGGAAATGTCACTCCAAACCTTATGGAGGGCATCATGCGGGAGACAGAATTGCTCACAAGGTATTGCAGTCTGGATTTTATTGGCCTACTCTTTTCAAGTATGCCTGTAAGTTCGTCTTATCTTGTGATGAATGTCAAAGAATAGGTAATATCGATAAGCGTAAAGAAATGCCTATGAATTATTCACTTGCTGTTGAACCATTTGATGTTTGGGGTTTTGATTACATGGGACCTTTTCCTTCCTCTAATGGGTATACATATATTTTGGTTGCTGTTGATTATGTTACTAAGTGGGTAGAAGCTATTCCAACTAGTAGTGTTGATCACAACACCTCTATTAAAATGCTTAAGGAAGTTATCTTCCCAAGGTTTGGTGTCCCTAGATATTTAATGACTAATGGTGGTTCACACTTTATTCATGGTGCTTTCCGTAAAATGCTTGCCAAGTATGATGTTAACCATAGAATTGCATCACCCTATCATCCTCAGTCTAGTGGTCAAGTTGAACTTAGAAATATAGAAATAAAATTAATTTTGTAAAAGACTGTCAATAGGTCCCGGAAGAATTGGTCTAAGAAATTAGATGATGCACTTTGGGCTTATAGAACAACATATAAAAATCCTATGGGTGTGTCTCCTTATAAAATGGTTTATGGAAAAGATTGTCATTTGCCTCTTGAGTTAGAACATAAAGCATATTGGGCAATCAAAGAACTCAACTATGATTTCAAACTTGCCGGTGAAAAGAGGTTATTTGATATTAGCTCATTAGATGAATGGAGAACCCGAGCTTATGAAAATGCCAAGTTATTTAAAGAAAAAGTTAAAAGATGGCATGATAAAAGAATCCAGAAGTGTGAGTTCATAGTTGGAGAATATGTTCTTTTGTACAACTCCCGTTTCAGATTCATTGCAGGAAAACTCCTCTCCAAATGGGAAGGACCCTATGTTATCGAGGAGGTTTATCGGTCTGGAGCTATCAAAATAAATAATGCCGAAGGTACTAACCCGAAGGTTGTTAATGGGCAATGAATAAAACATTATATCTCAGGTATGCCCATTAATGTTGAAAGTAATATTATCCAAACTTTGACACCGGAAGAACACATAAACGAGTCCTTCCGGAACACTCCAGAATCGCTAAAAAGAGGAGGTACATGATACGGTAAGTAAATGGACTTCGAAAAATCCGCAAAAGAAATTTTCTATCAGTTTTGGAAAATAACAAAAATTAGGAAAATAAGAAACTCGGGAAGCTCACCCTAATGGGCACAAGACACCAGCCAGGCGTGCCCAGGTTGGTTGTACCCACCTCGGGTACCTTCCAGACTCTGTTTTCCTACAGCTTGCTGGTTTCCCAAGATAAAAAATCTTTATACACCCCCGAACCTATTGACCACCGTATCACGGAGAAATCTTCTGTTTTATTTTCCTTGTTGTTTTCTGTCAGATCCCATCTACTATGGCCGCTTCAAGGTCCTCCAAGGACAAGTTCTTCAAGAACGTCATCAACCCATATCTGCGGGAGGTGGTACAACACCATCAGGTCATCCAGATGCATGAGGGGGTGCTTCACATCCGTGATGTGTAAGGGCCCAAGGGAACAGGAACCGTGGAGGCCAGGCTGGAAGCTATGGAGCAGGAGGTCTTTCGGTGCAAGGGGATGGTGGAGCATGGACTCAATGCTAATCACCTCATGATCACGAACCTTACCTGTGATCTCAAGGTGGATGGCAAGTCCATGAAGGATATCGTCTTCACCCTCAACAAGCAAATCAACTTCCTCCAAAGCCAGATCTATGATATCCAAAACCAAGTCTTTGAATATGAGGCGAGGTTTAAAGGTATGGCTGACAGTTGCAGGACCCGTGAGACTCATTGATAACCCACAAGTATAGGAGATCACAACAGTTTTCGAGGGTAGAGTATTCAACCCAAATTTATAGATTCAACACAAGGGGAGCCAAAGAATATTTGAAGGTATTATCAGCTGAGTTTTCAATTCAACCACACCTAGAGATTAATTATAGGCATCAGAGTGATCAGTAGCAAAGTAGTTTGATAGTTTTGATAGTACAGACAACAACAATAGTAACAGTAACAATGATAGTAGTAATTTTGTAGCAAGTGTAACAATGATGATAGCAGTACTAACTTAGCAGAAACAATATGGAAAATTTCATAGGCATTGGATCAGTGACTTGTTGGACGATATTTATCATGTGACAGTTATAACCTAGGGAGACACAGCACTAGCTCCAGTTCATCGATATAATGTAGGCATGCATTCTGTAAATAGTCATACGTGCTGTATAAAAAGAACTTGCATGGCATCTTTTGTCCTACCCTCCCGTGGCAGCGGGGTCCAAAACTAAGGGATATTAAGGCCTCCTTCTAATAGAGAACCGGAACAAAGCATTAACACATAGTGAATACATGAACTCCTCAAACTATGGTCATCACCGGGAGTGGGCCCGGTTGTTGTCACTCCGGGGTTGCCGGATCATAACACGTAGTAGGTGACTATAACTTGCAAGATCGGATCTAGAACATGGATATAATGATGATAACATAAATGGTTCAGATCTGAAATCATGGCACCCGGGCCCAAACTGTCAAGCATTTAGCATGGCAAAGTCATAGCAACATCAGTCTAAGAACATAGTGGATACTAGGGATCAAGCCCTAACAAAACTAACTTGATTACATGATGAATCTCATCCAACTCCTTACCGACCAGCGAGCCTACGAAGGAATTACTCACTCCAGGTGGGGAGCATCATGGAATTGGCAATAGAGAAGGGTTGGTGATGATGAAGAATGAAGATCCCCCTCTCCAGAGCCCCAAACAGACTCCAGATCTGCCCTCCCAAGGAAGAACAGGGCTTGGCGGCAGCTCCGTCTCATGGATCGTGATAATTCTTTCTCCTCGATTTTTTCTCCGAAAATAGGAATTTATAGCGATGGTTTCAGGGTCAGCGGGGCCACCAGGTGGGGACAACCCACCTGGGCGCGCTAGGAGAGGGGGCGCGCCCTGGTGGGTTGTGCCCACCCAGGGGCCCCTCTCCGGTAGGTCTTGGCTCCAGAACTTTTTATATATTATATAAAAATTCCTCGCAAAGTTTCGTTCCATTCCAAGAACTTTTATTTCTGCACAAAAACAACACCATGGTAGTTCCGCTGAAAACATCGTCAGTCCGGAGTTAGTTTCATTCAAATCATGCAAATTAGAGTCCAAAACAAGAGGAAAAGCGTTAGGAAAAGTAGATACGTTGGAGACGTATCAACTCCCCCAATCTTAAACCTTTTCTTGTCCTTAAGCAATTCAGTTGATAAACTGAAAGTGAAAAAGAAAAACTTTTACGAACTCTTTTGTTCTTGTTTGCATAAATAAGCTTAAACAACACCCAGGTTTTCAGCCAACATTATAACTTACCATGTCGACAATAACTCTTAAAGATTATAATGATTCATATCAATGACATAATTAGCTAGCGAGCAATAATAAGATATCTCAAACATCAATACGTTGTCAAAACAACCATGATATAATATGACAATAGTGGTATCTCGCTAGCCCTTTCTGAGACCGCAAAACATAAATGCAGAGCACCTCCAAAGTTCAAGCAGCGACTAAACATTGTAATTCATGGTAGAAAAGATCCAATCATGATGCACCCAACATTAGCTATACACAATGCATAAATCATGACAACTGTGCTCTACTCAGTTTCTGGCGCTTGTTTTAGAAGGTGGTGACACAACATAAAAGTAAATAGAAAGTCCCTTCGCAGAGGGAAGTAGTGATTTGCAGAGGTGCCAGAGCTTAATTTTTAAACAGAGATAAATGATATTTTTAGACATGCACCCTTCTCATTTACTTCACGACCATCAGTTATCAATATCTCCCATGCTAAACAGGCTAGTGGCGGTTCCCAAGCGATAAAAGTAAAGGTTTACTCCCCCTCCACCAACAATCACATTCCAGGGCTTGTCCGACAACGGGTGTCGTCCAAAGCAACAATAGTCCCGGGGGAGTTTTGTTTAATTATTTGCATTTTTGAGTTCGGGACTGGGAATCCCTATTACTGCCTTTTTCTCATACGATGGCGAGTGAATAAACACTCGACCTGAGAATAACCCGCTTAGCATGGAAGATACCGACCACCTCCTGTCGTTCCATGAATGATCCAGGCACACAAAACAGATGATTTTTTAGAAGGTTTTAGAGGTGGCACATGCAAATTTACTTAGGATGGCAGGGTAATACCGCATATAGGTAGATATGGTGGACTCATCTGGAATAACTTTGGGTTCAAGGTTTTTGATGTACAAGCAGAATCCCCACTTAGTACAGGCGAAGGTTAGCAATTAGATTGAGGAGCGTCCTGCTAGAGAGCAATAATGATCATGACCATGCATTATGCATAAGTAACATTGGACACTAGCATGAGTAGGATATGGTCACCATGAACATAAACACTATAGAGGCTATGTTGGTTTTGATTCAACTACATGCATGAACATGTACCAAGTCAAGCCACTTGAACATTCAGAGGAGGATACCACATCATCATACTACATCACAATCATTTTAACGCTATGTTGATATCCAAGATAAATCATTATCAACTCCTAGCTACTTATGCATGGCATGAGAAACTATAATCTCTAATTGTCATTGCAAACATGTTTAATCATAATGGGCCGAATCATGGATGCTAGGTTAAACATATTTACACACAAAATAAGTCGAGTTCATACCAGTTTCTCTCTGCCACGACCAGTTCATCGAATGTCGTCATTATTGCCTTTCACTTGCACGACCGAATGATATGAAAATAATAATAGTGCAAGAGTGCCATGGACTAAGCTGGGATCTGCAAAACATTTTATTCAACAGGAGAAGACAAGGTAAAATGTGCTCTTTATTAGTTCAACAATTATTCATATGAGAGCCACTCAACATTTTCATCGTGGTCTTCTCCTCGGTACGACTCGAATAAAAAGAAAAGAAATTCAGAGAAACACACTGAAATATTTTTGGAGTTTTTGGTTTTCTTGAACAAGCAAATAAGGGGAAAACAAAAACGAGAAAAACTATTTACACGGGAAAGCTCCCAACAAGCAAAAGAAGAACAAGGAAATCTTTTTGGGTTTTCTATTTAATACTACAACTAAGCATTCATAGAAAGTAAATTAACTACAACTATTTTTTTTGGTTTTTCTAAAGTTTATCAAACACACAAGAAGAAAGCAAGAAAATAATTCTAAGCATGGATGATACAATGAAAAAGTGTGGACACCGACAAATGGAATAAGTGAACATGAATGTAAAGTCGGTGGAAACACGTACTCCCCCAAGCTTAGGCTTTTGGCCTAACTTGGTAGTCAATCAGTAGCCCAGAGGGTAGTAGGGGTGCTGAGGAGCGGGCATCCACTCATCCCACTGCGGAGGCTCCTCCTGTGCCGCTTCCGCAGCAGCCTGAGCGTTCCGGTAGGCGATGATGTCCGCGGGCATGATCCTATATCCTCCCCTGGCAGCAGAATCAAACAAAGTAGGTGCAGGAAGTGGAATAATATCACGAGTTTTAACGCTAAAAACCAGGTTATAAGGAATAGGAATGTCAGGATAATCTCGTGCAAGAAAATGATGATGCTCCATGGCTGCCGTGTCTAGGTAGACCTTGGTCAAAGGGTAATCATGAGGGCGTATCTCAACCTCAATGTGAGCCGCCAAACGAGTAGCAAAAATCCCACCATGTATTTCACCCTGTGATTTACTAAGATGGAGGCAACCAGCCACAATAGCACCCAAGCTATGGGTGTTGTCGCCCTCTAGTGCTCGGCGTAAAACAGCAAAGTCTGGTGCACTGAGCGCACCTACTTTATTTCTAGCAAGCAAGCACTTAGCAACAAATAAAGCAAAATAATGTACGGCAGGAAAGTGTATGCTAGCAGCCGTAGTGGCTGACACCCATCTCTCATTTCCCACTGTCAAAGTGCGGTAAAAATCCTCAAACCTAGATGGCCTAGGCTCAACTAAGCTTCCATCGGAAGGGTCCAGCATATATCACAAAATTCAGTAAGTGGTATCTGATGGTTTTCCGCATATAAATCGAAGCTCACTTCTAGAGGATTGTTCCTAGGAAGGAAAGTAAAACTCTGAACAAAGATATTTGTGAGGATTGGTGCTGGTCACACTCATCTGCGATGAAGTCGGTGAGGCCAGCATTCGCAACATAGTGTGTGAACTCTTGAAGGATTCCCGCCTCTTCGAGGAATGGAGTATGCGGCCATTCGCCCGGCCGTACCTCCGCCAACCTCCAGGGGTGGAGATCACTGTCAGAAGACTCCCCAATAACACCCTTGGAGTTCTTCTTCGAGCCAAACTTCCTGAAGATATTCATGTCCGCGTACAATTTTCTGAAGAAAAAATTCAGGGTGACAAAAATTTGTCAACAAAACTTTGTAAGATTGATAGCAACTACTCATAGGGATACATAGAAGCCATAGCATGCATTCAAACTACTTAGAACACTAAGAATTTAACATGCAAGCACATCTACAGCAGCACCAAGAGTGACTAATTATTCAAAATATAAACCACTAAAGCAAAAACTAGTTGGACAAATGGTGGAGTCACATACCAAGCAACAATCCCTTGAAACAGTTTCGGAAATGGAGCTTCGAGCAAAGAGATCGAGATCCACGGATTTGAGCTCAATAACACGGGAGAGAGAGCAATGGAGATTTTTTTATGGAGGTAAGTGATGATGTGGGATGAAGAGGTAAGTGAGGGGGCCCACGTGGGGACCACAACCCACCAGGGCGCGCCTGGGGGTGCTGGCGCGCCTAGGTGGGTTGTGCCCACCTAGTGCACCTCCCTCTGATGTTTATTGCACCAAAAATTCTCAAATATTCAGAAAAAATTGTGTAAAATTTTCAGGGCATTCTGAGAATTTTTATTTTTGGGTCATTTTTTATTGCACGGGAAATTCAGAAAACATACAAAACATGGCATTTTATTTTATTTAACTAATAAAAATAGAAAACAAAAGGTAGGGACAGAAGGTAGTGCTTACTAAATTCATCAACTTCATACCGTTCAAAAATTATCCATTAACAAGTCTTATTAACAACCACTTTCGATTAGCATGAAACCAAAGAACTTTCGTAAATCACTAAGTTACCTCAATGGGGATATGAATTTCCCCAACAATAAGCATTTCATATTTCTTTTTGTCAGTAGATAGAGATATTTGAAAACTTCCAATAGTGATTGTCGGAGATTTTTCAATAACATTAATACCATTCACTTAGAATTGTTTCTTCAGAAAGTGCACCGTATGCTCATTACCATTAATATGAAAAGTGACTTGCTTTTATTGCAATCAATAACATCCCCTGTAGTATTCAAGAAGGGTCTACCAAGGATAATCGACATGTTGTTGTCCTCGGGCATCTCAAGTATAACAAAGTCAGTCAAAATAGTAACATTAGCAGCAACAACGGGCACATCCTCACAGATACCGATAGGTATGGTAGTTGATTTGTCAGCCATTTGCAAATATATTTAAGTAGGTGTGAGTTCATTCAAGTCAAGTCTTTTATATAAAGAGAAAGGCATAGCACTAACACATGCTCCTAAATCACACAAAGCAGTTTTCACATAATTCTTTTTGATAGAGCAAGGTATAGTTGGTATTCCCAGATCTCCAAGTTTTTAGGTACTCCATCTTTAGAAGTGTAATTAGCAAGCATAGTGGAGATTTCAGCTTCTGGTATTTTCCTCTTATTTGTGATGATGTCTTTCATATACTTTGCATAAGGAGGCATTTTCAAGATATCAGTCAAGCGAGTATGCAAAAAGACTGGCCTCAGCATTTCAGCAAAGCGTTCAAATTCTTCATCATCATTCTTTTTAGTTGACTTAGGTGGAAAAGGCATAGGTTTTTGAATCCACAGTTCTCTTTCTTTACCATGTTTTCTAGCCACAAAGTCTCTTTTACCATACCTTTCATTCTTAGCTTGTGGGTTATCAAGATCAACAGGTGGTTCTATCTCAACATCATTGTTTGATTCTTTATTATTTGGTTGGGTATCTTCATGAGCATTAGCATTATCTTTTTCATTATCACTAGGTGAGTGTTCATTACCAGACTGAGTTTCAGCATCAGAGATAGAAACTTCATTATCTATGTCAGGAGGTTTCTCTATTTCGGGTTCACTAGGAGCATGTGAAGTCCTATCATTCTCCTTTTTCTTTTTCTTTTTATAAGAAATAGGTGCACTAGTGTTATCTCTTTGTGAATCTTGTTCAATTCTTTTAGGGTGTCCCTCGGGATAAAGTGGTCCCTGAGTCATTTTACCTCCTCTAGTTGCAACTCTAACAGCAAAGTCATGCATATTATTATTCATTTCATCAAGTAATTCTCTTTGAGATTTAGCAACTTGTTCTAATTGAGTTTGAACCATAGAAGCATGTTTTCCAACACCTCTAACATCATTTTAGATTCTAAATAACAAGTCACTCAAGCGAGCAATCATATCAGAATTATATTTCAATTGTTTCATAACATTTGCATTGAAGTGATCTTGTTTTCTAATATAGTTATCAAACTCATAAAGGCATTGACTAGGTTGTATATTGTGAGGATTTCCATTATCATTAAACTTCATAAGAGAATTTACCTCTACCACCTTAGGCAGTGGTGGTGTATCGAGCCCATGTATTTCTTCAATAGGAGGTAAATTTTTAACATCCTCAGCTTTAATACCTTTTTCCTTCATAGATTTCTTTGCCTCTTGCATATATTCAGGACTGAGATATAATATACCCCTCTTCTTCGGAGTGGGTTTAGCCAGTGGTTCAGGAATAGTCCAAGCATCATAGTTTTCCAATATGTTATTCAATAATTCTTCAGCTTGTCCAACAGTTCGTTCCCTGAAAACACAACTAGCACAACTATCTAGGAAGTCCCTACAAGCATCAGTTAGTCCATTATAGAAGATATCAAGCATTTCATTTTTCTTAAGAGGATGATCAGGCAAAGCATTAAGTAACTGGCAAAGCCTTCCCCAAGATTGTGGGAGGCTCTCTTCTTTAGTTTGCACAAAGTTAAATATTTCCTGCAAGGCATCTTGTTTCTTATGAGCAGGAAAATATTTTTCAAAGAAGTAATAAATCATATCATGGGGACTACGCACACAACCAGGAGCAAGAGTATTGTACCAAGCTTTAGAATCACCCTTTAATGAGAAAGGAAATAATTTGAGAATAAAGAAATGGAGAGTTTTATCATCATGAGTAAAAAGGGTGGCTATGTCATTGTAGCGATCCAACCTCAAACAGTCGAATCTCTGTGCTAAGTGTCATCCCTGGATTGGTAATGCCGACACACACAGTACTTGAAGGATTTATAACGGAGTGCAATCACACACTTATTACATCGAATATCACAAAGAGATTACTTATTACAATAATATGGCTGAAGGCCATCCAATGAAGATAACAACGGAAGGCTTCGAAGGCAAAAGTGAGTCCATCAACTCCAACGGCATAGCTGAGTGAAAAACAACGACCTAGCGCACCTTACTTTTCGTCTGAAAAGTCTGCAACATAATATGTTGCAGCCCGAACCAGGTCAACACATGGAATATGCTGACAAAATAACACTGTAGAGCAATGAACAAGATAAATGCTAACACTACATGCATATATGGCTGGTGGAGGCTCTATGGTTATCATGTTTGCGTAAAGCCAATTTTTTCCTACTGCAAAGGAATACATTTTATTTAAATATCAAATTGGTTGACAAAACATTGAGAAGGTTCCTCCAACTCAATCCCAATTAAGAAGTAACTAACAACCCAACAACATTAATTAAGAGTGATGAGATCAATATAATAATTCAAGTACCAGATACTCAAAATGTCCATAACTGGGGACACGGCTAACCATGATTAGTTTATACAGTCTGCAGAGGTTTACGCACTTTTCCCCACAAGACTCGATCTCCTCCGTTGTATTTCTCGCACTACATGGTGTTTGATGAACGGATGACCGAGACACAGTCTTTCCGAAGAGGTCCCCTTAACCGATAGATAGGCCGGTACACCTACAATCCCCTACATCTGCTAGCCCATCATGGAAATGATTCCCACAACTTACGCAACTATGCCAGAGCCCATATTGGCTTCTGGCTGCACACGGAAGTTTCTAGCATGAATAATCTTATGATCCCTTTGAGCCTGGGTGGCGAACCATAGGATGATCACACGGGTACTCCGGGATATCCCAAGACAACTCTGGATTTCTCCAGGTGCCCAGACAACCACTGGGTGCTCCAGGGTGCCTCAACCAATCCACCCAGATGTGTATTAAAGTAGCCACCTTAAGTTAACCATTATTTAACAACTCTCACATCTATCATGGATACACTCAACCAAACCACGTCTATGAGCATATCATAGCAGTATAAGCATAACGTAGAGGTAACTCCCAAGGTTTGATATAAAAAGGGGCAATAGGTTCTACCTCATCATCTACTTCCCAAAACCCACATCTTAAGCAGATCCTACTCATGCAATGTTTGAGGATTGAAACTAATGCATAAAAACTGGGTAATAAAGGGGTATGATCAAAGTGTTACTTGCCTTGCTCTCGATCTGAAAACCCTAGTGACTCGTAGTATAGCACGCTTTGCACTCCGGAAATTCTACCTCAAACAAACAATAGAATACATAAGAACTCAAGCATAGATGCAAGGGCAAAACACAAATGAGAAAGTCCAAAGTAAAAGTTGAACTCAAGTGCTTCGATTGGCAAAAAGAATCAATCAAAACGGAGCTATGAATCTCAAACTACGATCAAAAGAAGTTCAAATTCAAATATGCTTGCGACCAAATTTTAATTTGTCAAAATCATGTTCAAGTTGATTAACTAGAAAGAGGGGTTCGAGATGAAGATTTTGGCGTTGGTTTCACTGGATTTGGACGAACGGTTAAAAAGTTGTGAGCGTTTGAAGATCAGGGGCTAATCTACGATAAAAATAATCGTGGATAGGTCCCTGGCCGAAAATAAAATAAAAAGAAAAAGACTAACGAACGAAGGTTCGTTATCAGAGACAAACGAACGAACGCGCTCATGAACAGAGGCGTTCGGATGAACTTTCACTAATTAGCGAAACCGAAGAAAACCAAGAAAAACCCTAACCCTGAAATAAAACCGACCTAAAAAAACAAAACCGAAAAAAACTAGGGTGGTTTTTACCGGTTAACCGGGGAAAGTCGCCGGCGGAAACGACGGCGGGATCCGGTGAGACGGCAGGGCGGGGCTGCGGCTTGGGCGGCGGTGGTGCGGCGTCGGCGGGGTGCGGTGATGTCTACTACACAACCTTTTTCTTGTAGACGTTGTTGGGCCTCCAAGTGCAGAGGTTTGTAGGACAGTAGCAAATTTCCCTCAAGTGGATGACCTAAGGTTTATCAATCCGTGGAAGGCGTAGGATGAAGATGGTCTCTCAAACAACCCTGCAACCAAATAACAAAGAGTCTCTTGTGTCCCCAACACACCCAATACAATGGTAAATTGTATAGGTGCACTAGTTCGGCGAAGAGATGGTGATACAAGTGCAATATGGATGGTAGATATAGGTTTTTGTAATATGAAAATATAAAAACAGCAAGGCAGAAAGTGATAAAAGTGAGCATAAACGGTATTGCAATGCTAGGAAACAAGGCCTAGGGTTCATACTTTCACTAGTGCAAGTTCTCTCAACAATAATAACATAATTGGATCATATAACTATCCCTCAACATGCAACAAAGAGTCACTCCAAAGTCACTAATAGCGGAGAACAAACGAAGAGATTATTGTAGGGTACGAAACCACCTCAAAGTTATTCTTTCTGATCGATCTATTCAAGAGTCCATAGTAAAATAACACGAAGCTATTCTTTCCGTTCGATCTATCCTACAGTTCGTACTAGAATAACACCTTAAGACACAAATCAACCAAAACCCTAATGTCACCTAGATACTCCAATGCCACCTCAAGTATCCGTGGGTATGGTTATACGATATGCATGACACAATCTCAGATTCATCTATTCAACCAACACAAAGAACTTCAATGAGTGCCCCAAAGTTTCTACCGGAGAGTCAAGACGAAAACGTGTGCCAACCCATATGCATAAGTTCACAAGGTCACGGAACTCGCAAGTTGATCACCAAAACATACATCAAGTGGATCATGTGAATATCCCATTGTCATCATAGATAAGCACATGCAAGACATACATCAAGTGTTCTCAAATCCTTAATGACTCAATCCGATAAGATAACTTCAAAGGGAAAACTCAACCCATTACAAGAGAGTAGAGGGGGAGAAACATCATAAGATCAAACTATAATAGCAAAGCTCGCGATACATCAAGATGGTTCCGAATCAAGAACACGAGAGAGAGAGAGATCAAACACATAACTACTGGGACATACCCTCAACCCCGAGGGTGAACTACTCCCTCCTCGTCATGGAGAGCGCCGGGATGATGATGATGGCCACCGGAGAGGGATTACCCCTCAGGCAGTGTGCCGGAACGGGTCTAGATTGGTTTTCGGTGGCTAGAGAGGCTTGCGGCGGCGGAACTCCTGATCTAGGTTATGTTCTGGAAGTTTGGGTATATATAAGAGGTGTTGGCGTCGGGGAAAAGTCAGGGGGGTCTTCGAGGCGGCCACGAGGTAGGGGGGCGCGCCCCCACCCTCACGGTGGCCTCGGGACTCTTCTGGACCATCTCTGGTACTCCATGGCCTTCTTCTGGTCCAAAAATGATCTCCGTGAAATTTTAGGTCAATTGGACTCTGTTTGGTTTTCCTTTTCCGCGATACTCAAAAACAAGGAAAAAAAATAGAAACTGGCACTGGGCTCTAGGTTAATAGGTTATTTCCAAAAATCATATAAAATACCATATAAATTCATATAAAACATCCAAGGTTGATAATATAATAGCATGGAACAATCAAAAATTATAGATACGTTGGAGACGTATCAAGCATCCCCAAGCTTAATTCCTGCTCGTCCCCGAGTAGGTAAATGATAAAAACAGAATGTTTGATGTGGAATGCTACCTAACATATTTATCCATGTAATTTTCTTTATTGTGGCATGAATATTCAGATCCGAAAGATTCAAGACAAAAGTTTAATATTGACATAAAAATAATAATACTTCAAGCATACTAACCAAGCAATTATGTCTTCTCAAAATAACATGACCAAAGAAAGCTATCCCTACAAATTCATATAGTCTGGCTATGCTCTATCTTCATCACATAAAATATTTAAATCATGCACAACCCCGATGACAAGCCAAGCAATTGTTTCATATTTTTGATGTTCTCAAACTTTTTCAATCTTCACGCAATACATGAGCGTGAGCCATGGACATAGCACTATAGGTGGAATAGAATGGTGGTTGTGGAGAAGACAAAAAGGAGAAGACAGTCTCACATCAACTAGACGTATCAACGGGCTATGGAGATGCCCATCAATAGATATCAATGTGAGTGAGAAGGGATTGCCGTGCAACAGATGCACTAGAGCTATAAGTGTATGAAAGCTCAAAAAGAAACTAAGTGGGTGTGCATCCAACTCGCTTGCTCAGGAAGACCTAGGGCATTTTGAGGAAGCCCATCATTGGAATATACAATCCAAGTTCTATAATGAAAAATTCCCACTAGTATATGAAAGTGACAACAAAGGGGACTCTCTGTCATGAAGATCATGGTGCTACTTTTAAGCACAAGTGTGGTAAAAGGATAGTAGCATTGTATCTTCTCTCTTTTTCTCTCATTTTTTTGGCCTTCTCTTTTTTATGGCCTTTTTTTAATTTTTCGTCTGGAGTCTCATCCCAACTTGTGGGGGAATCATAGTCTCCATCATCCTTTCCTCACTTGGGACAATGCTCTAATAATGATGATCATCACACTTTTATTTACTTACAACTCAAAAAAAACTCGATACTTAGAACAAGATATGACTCTATATGAATGCCTCCGATGGTGTACCGGGATGTGCAATGATTCATGAGTGACATGTATGAAAGAATTATGAACAGTGTCTTTCCACAAATACGATGTCAACTACATGATCATGCAAAGCAATATGACAATGAGGGAGCGCGTCATAATAAACAGAACGGTGGAAAGTTGCATGGCAATATATCTCGGAATGGCTATGGAAATGCCATAATAGGTAGGTATGGTGGCTGTTTTGAGGAAGGTAAATGGTGGGTGTATGGCGCCAGCGAAAGTTGCGCGGCACAAGAGAGGCTAGCAATGGTGGAAGGGTGAGAATGCGTATAATCCATGGACTCAACATTAGTCATAAAAAACTCACATACTTATTGCAAAAATCTATTAGTTATCGAAACGAAGTACTACGCGCATGCTCCTAGGGGGATAGATTGGTAGGAAAATACCATCGCTCGTCCCCGACCGCCACTCATAAGGAAGACAATCAATAAATAAATCATGCTCCGACTTCATCACATAACGGTTCACCATACGTGCATGCTATGAGAATCACAACCTTTAACACAAGTATCTCTCAAATTCACAACTACTCAACTAGCATAACTCTAATATCACCATCTTCATATCTCAAAACAATCATCAAGTATCAAACTTCTCATAGTATTCAATGCACTTTATATGAAAGTTTTTATTATACCCATCTTGGATGCCCATCATATTAGGACTAAATTCATAACCAAAGAAAATTACCATGCTGTTCTAAATACTCTCAAAATAATATAAGTGAAGCATGAGAGTTCATCTATTTCTTCAAAATAAAACCACCGCCGTGCTCTAAAAGGATATAAGTGAAGCGCTAGAGCAAATGACAAACTACTCCAAAAGATATAAGTGAAGATCAATGAGTAGTCGAATAATTATGCAACTATGTGAAGACTCTCTAACATTTAATAATTTCATATCTTGGTATTTTATTCAAAAAGCAAGAAATAAATAAATAAATAAATGACTCTCCAAGCAAAACACATATCATGTGGTGAATAAAAATATAGCCGCAAGTAAAGTTACCGATGAACTAAGACGAAAGAGGGGATGTCATCCGGGGCATCCCCAAGCTTAGGATCTTGTTTGTCCTTGAATATTACCTTGGGGTGCCTTGGGCATCCCCAAGCTTAGGCTCTTGCCACTCCTTATTCCATAGTCCATCGAATCTTTACCAAAAACTTGAAAACTTCACAACACAAAACATAACAGAAAACTCGTAAGCTCCGTTAGTATAAGAAAATAAATCACCACTTAGGTACTGTTGTGAACTCATTCTAAATTCATATTGGTGTAATATCTACTGTATTCCAACTTCTATATGGTTCATACCCTCCAATACTACTCATAGATTCATCAAAATAAGCAAACAACACATAGAAAACAGAATCTGTCAAAAACAGAATAGTCAGTAGTAATCTGTATCATTCGGATACTTCTGTCACTCCAACAATTCTGAAATAAATTGGTGGACGTGAGGAATTTGTCTATTAATCATCTGCAAAAATAATCAACCTAATCGCACTCTCCAGTAAAAAATGGAAGCAAATCTCATGAGCGCTAAAGTTTCTGTTTTGCTTTACAGCAAGATCACAAAGACTTCACCCAAGTCTTCCCAAAGATTCTACTTGGCACAAACACTAATTAAAACATAAAAACATATCTAAATAGAGGCTATATGAATTATTTATTAATAAAAAGGAACAAAAAGCACGGAACAAAAATAAAATTGGGTTGCCTCCCAACAAGCGCTATCGTTTAACGCCCCTAGCTAGGCATGATGATTTCAATGATGCTCACATAAAGGATAAGAATTGAAACATAAAGAGAGAATTATGAAGAATATGACTAGCACATTTAAGTCTAACCCACTTCCTATGCATAGGGATTTTGTGATCAAACAACTTGTGGGAACAAGAATCAACTTGCATAGGAAGGTAAAATAAGCAAATCTTCAAGATTTTCAACACATAGAGAGGAAACTTGATATTATTGCAATTACTACAAGCATATGTTCCTCCCTCATAATAATTTTCAGTAGCATCATGAATTAATTCAACAATATAACTATCACACAAAACATTCTTTTCATGATCTACAAGCATAGAAAATTTACTATTCTTCTCATTCGGAATAGTGGGAGCATCATAAGAAACTCGAATACTATAAATTGTTTCCAAATTAAAAGAGTAATGTTAAGAAAAAGGGTAATCATAATCATGACTAGTTTTATAAATATAATCATCTCTACTTCTTATAGCATAAGTATCATCATAATAATCATCATAAGTAGCAACTTTGTTCTCATCATAATCAATTGAAACCTCTTCCAAGATAGTGGAATCATTACTAAATAAAAGTCATGACCTCTACAAATCCACTTTCATAATTTTCACAATAAGATTCAACACCCTCCAAAATAGTGGGATCATTACTTCCTAAAGTTGATGCTCTTCGAAACCCACTTTCATCTATATAACCATCATAAATAGGAGGCATGCCATCATCATAATAAATTTGCATATCAAAACTTGGGAGGTTAAAAATATCATCTTCATGAAACATAGCATCCCCAAGCTTGGGACAAACATCAGTTGCAGCAAATAAATTCCCAAACAAGTCATTCTCATCAAACATAGCATCCCCAAGCTTGGGCCGTTGCATATGATAAGCATAATCACTCTCATAATTAATAGTATGGATAGCACCAATAGTATAGTAATTATCATCATCACAATAAGTAATAGGAGCAACATCATTTGGGAGGGATACCTTAATACCTTTACTTCTCCGTCTTTTCTTTTTCTTCTTCACATTAAGTATGGGTTTAACCCTCTTTTTGGAGCTCCTTATTAATGAGATTGGTTGAATAGAAGGCTCCTCCTCGTTACCTGATTCATCATAAGAAATAATAGGAGGATATTGGGAAGTCTCTTCCCTTTCATTAGTATTCTCTTCATCTTCTATTTGTTTTCTTGTCTTTATGTAATTGGTAATATAAGGATTTTCAATTCAATTCACTGCACAATACATATAAATTTCCTCTAGATCAAACTCAAGAACTTTATCAAGGGCAAATTCTAGAATATCCTTAGTTATACATTTCATTTCTTCATAACCCAGAAGCAAACTAAGTTCATTATGATGTGCAAGGGAAATCCAGTCATCACAATTTTTGGACACGGTTCGATCATGAAACAATTTGCATTGGATATTTAAATGACCATGTTCATTGCAAAGTTCACAAGGATGGCTAAGAAAATTTAAATTTTCAGCACAAACATCTAGCCTTTCTTGCAACCATTTAGTTTCTAAATACTTATGCCTCTTACAAAATCTATCCTCCCTATTTGGTGTGTACTTTCAAACTCTATGCACTCCACAAAAATTGACATACTTATAAGAGATATTTTCATCATGACTAGTGCAATCATCATTAGTACTATGGATATTCAAGGAGCTCGTACTAACAACATTGCAATCATGCTTATCATTCAAAGATTTAGTGCCAAACATCTTAATGCATTCTTCTTCTAGCATTTTGGCACAATTTTCGGAATCCTTGTTTTCACGAAAGATATTAAAAAGATGAAGCATATGAGGTAACCTTAAATTCCATTTTTTGTAGTTTTCTTTTATAGACTAAACTAGTGATAAAACAAGAAACTAAAAGATTCGATTGCACGATCTAAAGATATACCTTCAAGCGCTAACCTCCCCGACAATGGCGCCAGAAAAGAGCTTGACGACTACTACACAACCTTCCTCTTGTAGACGTTGTTGGGCCTCCAAGTGTAGAGGTTTGTAGGACAGTAGCAAATTTCCCTCAAGTGGATGACCTAAGGTTTATCAATCCATGGGAGGCGTAGGATGAAGATGGTCTCTCTCAAACAACCCTGCAACGAAATAGCAAAGAGTCTCTTATATCCCCAACACACCCAATACAATGGTAAATTGTATAGGTGCACTAGTTCGGCGAAGAGATGGTGATACAAGTGCAATATGGATGGTAGATATATGTTTTTGTAATATGAAAATATAAAAACAGCAAGGTAGAAAGTGATAAAAGTGAGCGTAAACGGTATTGCAATGCTAGGAAACAAGGCCTAGGGTTCATACTTTCACTAGTGCAAGTTCTCTCAACAATAATAACATAATTGGATCATATAACTATCCCTCAACATGCAACAAAGAGTCCAAAGTCACTAATAGCGGAGAACAAACGAAGAAATTATTGTAGGGTACGAAACCACCTAAAAGTTATTCTTTCTGATCGATCTATTCAAGAGTCCGTAGTAAAATAACACGAAGCTATTCTTTCTGTTCGATCTATCCTAGAGTTCGTACTAGAATAACACCTTAAGACACAAATCAAACAAAACCCTAATGTCACCTAGATACTCCAATGTCACCTCAAGTATCCATGGGTATGATTATACAATATGAATCACACAATCTCAGATTCGTCTATTCAACCAACACAAAGAACTTCAAAGAGTGCCCCAAAGTTTCTACCATAGAGTCAAGACGAAAACGTGTGCCAACCCCTATGCATAAGTTCACAAGGTCACGGAACTCGCAAGTTGATCACCAAAACATACATGAAGTGGATCACTTGAATATCCCATTGTCACCACAGATAAGAACATGCAAGACATACATCAAGTGTTCTAAAATCCTTAAGGACTCAATCCGATAAGATAACTTCAAAGGGAAAACTCAATCCATTACAAGAGAGTAGAGGGGGAGAAACATCCTAAGATCCAACTATAATAGCAAAGCTCGTGATACATCAAGATCATTCCAAATCAAGAACGCGCGCGCGCGAGAGAGAGAGAGAGATCAGACACATAGCTACTTGTACATACCCTCAGCCCCGAGGGTGAACTACTCCCTCCTCGTCATGGAGAGTGCCGGGATGATGAAGATGGCCACCAGAGAGGGATACCCCCCTCCGACAGGGTGCCGGAACAGGTCTAGATTGGTTTTCGGTGGCTACAGAGGCTTGCGGTGGCGGAACTCCAGATTTAGGTTATGTTCTGGAAGTTTGGGTATACATAAGAGGTGTTGGCGCCGGGGACAAGTAAGGGGGATCTCCGAGGCGGCCACGAGGTAGGGGGCGCGCCCCCACCCTCGTGGTGGCCTCAGGACTCTTCTGGCCCATCTCCGGTACTCCGTGGGCTTCTTCTAGTCCAAAAATGATCTCCTTGAAATTTCAGGTCAATTGGACTCCGTTTGGTTTTCCTTTTCCGCGATACTCAAAAACAAGGAAAACCAAAAACTGGCACTGGACTCTAGGTTAATAGGTTAGTCCCAAAAATCATGTAAAATACCGTATAAATGCATATAAAACATTCAAGGTTGATAATACAATAGCATGGAACAATAAAAAAATTATAGATACGTTGGAGACGTATCATGCGACAACGACACGGGGTTGCGGTGGCGGCGCAGCAAGCAGCGCCTGTGGCTGCAGGCGGCAGAGGCGGCGGGCAGCGGTGGTGAGGAGAGAGGGGGCGGGGCTCGACCTTTAAAGGCCTCGGGGGCGGGCGGTGGCTTGGAGGAGGGGCCAGCCCGAGGTGGAGTCCGGCTCGGATTCCTCTTCGGCGTCCGTGCCGCAGATGGCGGCAGCGCGAGGAAGGCGGCGCGGGAGCGGGATTCGGCCCGGCTCTGCTGGGCCTCTGGCCCAGTCTGGCGAAAAACTTTTTTTTTTAAAAAAAAATTCCGTCGAAAAAAATCCTAATAAAATATAAAAAATTCTAAAAATGCCAAAAACAATTTTCATCATCTAAATAAAATATTTAGAACAAAGTGAACATTTTTCTGGCCTAAAAATGCAATTTTCAAAAATGCATATTTTTTTCTAATTCAAATAAAATAGCAATAAAATCCCAAATAAAATATTTCTTTGATTTTAAAATTTTCCTCCAATATTCCTGTTTTTGAAGAAGTCATATTATCTTCTCTCCTTTATTTTTTTTTATATTGGAAATATTTGGAGAGAAAAATATTAAAACCAAAATGATCCTCTTTTCAAATTTGAGAAAATTCAAATATGAAAACTTATGAAATCCCCAACTCTCTCCTTGGGTCCTTGAGTTGCTTAAGATTTCTACGATCACAACCAAAGTGCAAATAAAATATGATATGCATATGATGACCTATGTATAACATCCAAATTAAAAATTTGGGATGTTATAAACCTACCCCCTTAAGATGAATCTCGCCCTCGCGATTCAGGTTGGCTAGAAAATAGGTGTGGGTGGTCTTTCCGTAGATCTTCTCGTTCCCAGGTGGCTTCATCCTCAGTATGGTGGCTCCACTAAACTATGCAAAACTTGATAAGCTTACTGCGTGTAACTCGGCTGGCAAACTCAAGAATCTTGACGGGCTTCTCCTCGTAGGTCAAATCACTCTCCAACTGAATTGCTTCCAGGGGCACTGTATCTCTTAGTGGAATATCAGCCATCTCTGCATGGCACTTCTTCAACTGGGAAACGTGAAACACATCATGAACTCCTAACAGTCCTTCGGGTAACTCCAACTTGTAGGCAACCTCTCCCATACGTTCCAGAACTCGGTATGGTCCTAAAAATCTCGGGGCTAACTTTCCCTTAACTCCAAAAAACACACAAAGATATGCTCATCTCCAATCTCATAGACTACCTCCTTGTGTTTGGAGTCTGCATAACTCTTCTGCCTGGACTAGGCTACCTTTAGTCTGTCGTGAATCAACTTAACCTTCTCTTCGGACTCCTTGATCAGATCCGGTCCAAACAACTAGCGATCTCCAACTTCATCCCAAATCAATGGTGTCCCGCACCTTCTCCCATACAAAGCTTCGAAAGGTGGCATCTTCAAACTAGCTTGATAACTATTTTTGTATGAGAACTCCGCGTAAGGTAAATTATCATCCCAACTAGATCCATAATCTAATGCACAGGCTCTCAACATGTCCTCCAGAATCTGATTGACTCTCTTTGTCTATCCATCTGTCTGCAGATGAAAGGCTGTATTGAACTCTAGCCTGGTGCCCAAAGTCTGGTGCAGCTGATTCCAAAACTTCAAGGTAAATTGTGTCCCTCTATCTGATATGATGGTCCTCGGAACTCCATGCAGGCATACGATTCTGTTCATATATATCTTGGCCAACTTCGCACTCGTATAGGTGGTTTTCACTGGAATAAAGTGAGCCACCTTGGTCAAATGATCCACTACTGCCCAGATAGAATCATATCCTGATCGGGTCCTGGGTAATCCGGTGATAAAATCCATGCCGAGCTGGTCCCACTTCCATTCTGGTATCAGCATGGGCTGCAGTAATCCTGCTGGCTTCTGATGTTCCGCATTCACTCTCTGACATACGTCACACACGGCTACATACTCGGCAATGTCCTTCTTCATACCAGTCCACCAGAAACACTCCTTCAATCCAAATACAGCTTGGTGTTTCCGGGGTGTATCGAGTATGGCGATTCATGAGCTTCCTGAAGTATTAACCTTCTGATCTCTGCATTATTGGGTACGTATACACGGTCCTCAAACCATAAGGTTTCGTACTCATCCTCTCGAAAACCCTTGGCTTTTCCTTTACTCATCTTCTCCTTTATCTCAGCAATTTCATTGCCATCCTTCTGAGCTTCTCGAATCTTCCCCAATAATGTTGACTGAACCTCTATTGCTGCGACAAAACCTCTTGGAACTATCTCCAAACGAAGTTCCTTGAGATCGTAAACAAACTCCTGCGGTAATCCGCCGCTTACGAGGGTATTGACATAGCATTTCCGGCTCAAAGCATCTGCTACGACATTGGCCTTACCTGGGTGATAGTGCAGCTTCATATCATAATCCTTTATAAGCTCCAACCATCTCCTTTGCCTAAGATTCAGCTCCTTCTGCGTGAAAATGTACTTCAAACTCTTGTGATCCGTATACGAATCACATCTGTTTGCAATCAGGAAATGTCTCTAGGTCTTAAGAGCATGCACTACGGCTGCTAACTCCAAATCATGGGTGGCATAATTGAACTCATGAGGTCGAAGTTGTCGTGAGGCGTATGAAACAACTCTTCCGTCTTGCATAAGTACACCTCCAAGTCCTAAGTGAGAAGCGTCACAATACACTTGGAAATCCTTGCGTATATCCGGAAGAATCAACACTGGGGCTGTAACTAAACATTTCTTCAACTCCTGAAAACTGGCCTCACAATCTTCGGTCCATTTGAACTTGGTGTCCTTCTTCAACAACTCTGTCATGGGTTTCGCAATCTTGGAGAAATTCTCAATGAACCTCCTGTAATATCCTGCAAGTCCCAGAAAACTGCAGATCTCTCCAACTCAGTGGGTGCCAACCACTCAGTGACAGACTAAACTTTGGTGGGGTCTACTGCTATACCTTCTCCTGATATAATATGTCCAAGAAATCCAACTTCTTTCAACCAAAACTCACACTTTCTAAACTTGGCATACAACTGATGTTCCCTGAGCTTCTCGAGAACTAAGCGCAAGTGTTCCTTTTGTTCCTCCTTATTCTTCGAGTAGACCAAAATATCATCAATGAACACCACTACAAACTTATCCAAAAACTCCATGAACACCTTGTTCATCATACTCATGAAATAGGCAGGGGTGTTAGTCAATAAAAATGACATAACCGTGTACTCATATAGCCCGTACCTTGTGGTAAAAGCTGTCTTAGGTATATCCTGTTCTCAGATCTTCAATTGGTGGTATCCTGATCGAAGATCGATCTTGGAGAATACTTTGGCTCCTTGCAGCTGGTCAAACAAATCATTGATCATCAGTAGTGGGTACTTGTTATTGATTGTCACTTCATTCAATGCTCGATAATCAACAACCATTCTCAAAGATCCATCCTTCTTCTCAACCAAGAGCACTGGGGCTCCCCATGGTGACGAACTTCGTTGAACGTAACCTTTCTCCAGTAACTCCTTAATTTGCTTCTTAATTTCCTCCAAATCATTTGCGGGCATCCGATATGGTCTCTTCGATATTGGTCCGGTGTCTGGCAATAGTTCTATCAAAAACTCAATGTCTTGGTCTGGTGGCATGCCTAGTAATTCCTTTGGAAATACATCTGGGTAATCCTTCACAGCAGGCACTTCTTCCTGAACAACTCCAGAGAGGGAATTTACTTGGGTCCTCCTTGGCGCATTCCTAGACACATACTTGATCCTTTTTCCCTTCGGGGTGGTGAGTAAGATTGACTTACTAGCACAATCGTTGTTTCCTCCATACTTCGATAACCAATCCATACCTAATATTATATTCAATCCTCGGGACACCAAAATTATTAGGTTTGAGGGGAAAACATGACTACCTATGGTCAATGGCATCTGAAAACACCCTCTGCTTGCCATATACTCAGCTCCTGGCGAGCTTACTAACATAGGTGTCTTAAGAACTTTGGTGGGCAGCTTATACTTATCCACAAACCCCCTCGAAATGTATGAATGCGATGCACCAATATCAAAAAGAATGATTGCAGTAAATGACCCAATAAAAAACTTACCTAAAACTGCATCTGGCTGCTCTTCAACCTCCTCCATGTTAACATGGTTCACCTGTCCCCTGTTGAAAGGGTTGGGCTTCTTCCTAGAGCTTCCATTGCCATTTCCATTCTTTGCTTCAGGGCATTCAGTGGCGTAGTGTCCAGTCTTCCCGCACTTGAAACAAGTAATGTGACTTAAATCCTTCCTGGCGGGTGTTGCTGGGTTGGCACGGTTCTGTCCATTGCTTCATCAATTCCCATTCCCATTCCTGGGGCCACTGTGGTTATGCGAACTCCCTCCGTTGTGGGTATGGCCTCCATGGTTATGGGTATACCCTCCCGAGTTCGGGGTAAAGTGAGGCTTCTACGATGCTCCAGAATTATACTTCCCTTGTCCATATTTCCTTTTGTGGCTCTCTATCTGCTGCTGCTTCCCTTCAATCATAAGAGCCCTGTCTACCAACTCCTGGTAATTTGTGAATGTTGCCACCATCAACTGCATACTCAGCTCATCATTCAGCCCTTCCATAAACTTCTCCTGTTTCGTGACATCTGTGGCCACATCATCCGAGGCATAGCGAGCTAACTTACTGAACTTGTTGGGGATATAACTACTGAGTATAAACCGCCCAGGAGGGGCCGGGTTATACCCATAAGGAGTTATCCATATTGAAGCCCATGAAGACAAGGAGCATGGCGCTTTACTATAGAGATCTAAAGGCCCGGGGCTTAAAGGCGGATTAGGGCCCGTAGACATAAACCGCCATAAGGTGTGTAACTTGTGTTGTAAGATAGGAAAGGATAGAAACCGAGCCGGACACGTTTATGAGCCGGCAGGGATTCTGTAAACCGCCGGGCGTCAACCTATGTATATAAAGGGACGACCCGACGGCGGTTTAAGGACAAGAATCAACAACTCGAGAGCCAGGCAAAGCGTATTCGCTCCCTGGTCATCGAAACCATAGCAATCCCATCATAACTAGAGTAGGCTTTACCTTCACCGTAAGGGGCCGAACCAGTATAATTCCTTGCATCCTTTGTCCGCTTTAACCCCTTTAATTTAAGTACGTTGCGATGGCTCCACGACTATGTCCTCACACTAGGACATCTGCCGTGACAATCCCACGACAGTTGGCGCCCATCGTGGGGCTATCGCATGATGGTTTCAAGTTCTTAGAGGGCAGCTTCGAAGGGCTCAAGGGATACGTTGTGGGTCGGATGACCAAGAGTCGTCGCAGAAAGCTCTACATCGACGATGCAGGTCGGGGCCCTGAGGCCAGTTCAATTGAGTATGGATATCGGGTCCCCTTCGGTGGTATTCACGTCTTCATTGGCAAGATCGACGAACCGGGCCCTGAGCCAGACATCTGCACCAACATCGTTGAAACGGCTCAGAGTGCGAGATCCGCCTGGGTTCAGCCTGCCATAAAGCGTGCCTTCGTGGGAGTCATCCATGGAGTGGAATCTGAGGATAGATCGGTATCTGGTGGTGAAACTGTCGTTTATTCTGATGACAAGTCATCTACCGGAGAGACCAAGTCATTGTACCAACTGCAGGATGGCCGGTTTGGGGGCTGTTCCGATGGCGACAGTATTTTGGACCCCCTTGATCCGTCAAGACGAGTTGCGATCTTCATGGCCGGTACACAGTCAGCGCAACATTCTTCAACCGCAGCAGCAATGATCTCCGGTTCAGCAGCTGGGGCAGGAGGCCCTGCACCACCGCCTGCTCAGGTTTTATCCGATTTATTCGACACTTTGGCAACACTACTGGCGGCTGAAGTTAACCCGGCGGATCAGGATCAGCTCAACGTATAAGTCATGAAGGTGAAGGATCAGATAGCTCAAGCCAAGGTAGACCTAGCAGCTGAGAACACCAGGATGGCTGCGGAGCGGGCCGAGTTGGATGCACATGCTTATCGGCTTATGCTGGATCAGAACGCATCAACTGATGTAATGAGGAGAAGATACCGGTCCCACCTACCTCCGGTTTATGAGCCAAGGAATCTCTTTAACACGCCAGGAGCAGGAACCAGCAACCAACTAGTGGTGAACCGGGTAGAAGCACCTGGAACAGGGGCGCCAGTTCAGCCTCATCAGAATATCCCGCCACAACGCGTGACAACTCCTCCGGGTCATTTCTCCAACCCCCTGGATAACATAGTCACTGCCGCTTCACGATTGGCAGCCCTCCCAGTCGAAGGTGAGTCCCCCGTAGAAGTTGAGACGCGACGGGCTAGGGAGCTCCTTCAGACAGCTTTGACTCAGCAGCAGGCGTATTCATACAGCAGCGAGAGGATTCATTCCACCCCCCCCCCCCCCCCCCCCCCCCCCCCCCCCCCCCCCCCCCCCCCCCCCGCCCAAGCCGGAGTTACAGCAGGCACTTTGATGAACTGCTCGTGTCAAGTAGTGCGTGGGACCGTAACCCGCCTCGAGGGCATAATCCGGAAGGTGGTGGTACTAATGCTCGGGATTTGGTGGATCAGGGCAGAGCACGTCGAGAAAGCCGAGTTAGCGGTGCAGCACGCGGCCCACCAGCTTACTCCGGTTCATCCAACAACTTCGGTGGAGCCAGGAGTTACCTCCAGCTCTTTGGCGGTGCCGTGTCTCTTCCCGGCTCTACATAATGTACGGATGTCCAAGGATTTCAAAGGACCCCGCAAAGTGCCCAATTATACTGCCGATTTACCCCCGAGTCATGGATCGAAAGCTATAAGATGGCAATGGAGATGCTGGATGTGGATGATGCGGCCTGTGCTACATACTTCACCATGATGTTGGAAGGAACAAATCGCACTTGGCTGAAAAGTTTGGCAGCTAACTCCATCGGGTCGTGGGCTGCGTTAAAGGCCCGGTTTATCCAGAATTTCAAGGACATGTGCAAACAACCCATGTCAATTATAGACTTAGCTGCCTGTGTACAAGAAGAAGGTGAATCGACAACCCATTGGGTGCGCTGGGTTTCAAAAATCTTGCATTCAATGGACCGCATCAATGCCGATACAACAGTTTTAACGCTGGAGGGCAATTGCTGGTTCATGCCTTTGAAGCTGAAATTAGGACGGCTCAAGCATCACTGCAATGACATGGGAACGCTTATGGAAGCTCTGGTCAAGTATGCCGACTTTGATACTACCAAGGACCCTGAGTCTGATGATGAAAAGCCGGGGAAGGGAAAGAAGAGTGGCAGTAACAAGGGGCAGCAACATAACCCGGCGGGTCATGGAAACAACGGTAAGCGCAAAGCAGATAATAGTTTGGATTTTGTGGCTAACACCAACACGCAGAATAATAATCAGTGTCGTAACGGTAAACCGCCCCCGCGGAGTGGAGGATCAAGTGTCAATCTTGAGCGCCTGTGAAACCAGCATTGTCCAAGGCACGGGACGCGAGAGAGACCAGCCACGCATCTTTGGAAGGATTGCTTTATTATGCGGGAGTTCAAAGATTCGGATCTTTTCCAATACGATCATGGACCGCCTAGCGGTTCAGGCGGTGGTTCTCATGGGCCGGGTTATGGTGGAGGTAGTTCCGGTTCGGGATTTCAGGGCAACCAACGCGTACATGGCAATCAAGGCAGTCAGGGCAACCAAGGTGGTTATAATCATCGGGGGAGTCAGCAGCAGCAATCGGGTTACCAGAGCAATCCGAAGCAGTTGAATAGTGGGCAGTATCATGTCTTCACCACTAGCTTATGCAGGCGCGATCATAAGCTTCATAAAAGGGCAGTAAACTCCGTTGAACCAGCAGTGCCCCATTATCTGCACTAGTCTGAACAACCCATTTTGTGGAGTCAAGAGGATCATCCACCCCGGGTTGATAACCCGGGTCATCTGGAATTGGTGCTGGCACCTCAGGTTGGGGGGTACAAGGTCACCAAGGTGCTTGAGGGAGTCCTGGATTAGGGGGTCTCCGGACAGCCAGACTATATCCTTTGGCCGAACTGTTGGACTATGAAGATACAAGATTGAAGACTTCGTCTCGTGTCCGGATGGGACTCTCCTTGGCGTGGAAGGCAAGCTAGGCAATACGGATATGTATATCTCCTCCTTTGTAACCGACCTTGTGTAACCCTAGCCCCCTCTGGTGTCTATATAAACCGGAGGGTTTTAGTCCGTAGGACAACATACAATCATACCATAGGCTAGCTCCTAGGGTTTAGCCTCTCTGATCTCGTGGTAGATCAACTCTTGTACTACTCATATTATCGTAGGGTTTTACCTCCATCAAGAGGGCCCTAACCTGGGTAAAACATCGTGTCCCCTGCCTCATGTTACCATCCACCTTAGACGCACAGTTCGGGACCCCCTACCTGAGATCCGCCGGTTTTGACACCGACATTGGTGCTTTCATTGAGAGTTCCACTGTGCCTTCGCCGTAAGGAAGGATGCCTCGTCTTGTTGTTAAAAACAACATTACCGCCGAGGGAGCCCTGGCTGTCGGCCAAACTCTCCGTCTGGGCAGTTTCATCATGACCGCTCGTTCGGCTGCTGCACCGATGATGACTTCTCGGGTCATCGAAAACAGCCTCCACGCCGGCTCGGAATTCGCCGAGCAGATGGATCCAATGGATCTCTCTTCCCTAAACGAGCTCTTGGATCGCATCGCCGCCTTGGGAGTCGCTACGGACTATGATCAGATTGGGCTTAAACCTGATCAAAGGGAGATTAACTCTCCTCCGGTCACCCATCATATTGCGGTGGTGGAGGAACAATGCAGCGATTCTTCCTCTATCTTGAGGACTAACTATGTCCGGATTCCTGAGCTCTCCGAGCCGGATACCCGTTTACGGGAGGACATCACCCAAGCCCTGAACCTAGAGTCAGACAGCGGGCCAGACTTACCGGGAAACCTCCCAGAATCCGAACTTCCAAGATTGGAAACACCTCGGCCCCTGGGTCTCAGATCGGGTAAGGGTTCGGACTCAAATACACCCACCCACCCACCCAAACATAAACGATCTTTCCCACATCACGCAAGAGCCCCATGAAACAGTACATCATTATTGGGCCAGATTCCTCCTTGTGATGAACAAGGTTAAGGACTGCCGGGAGGAAGACGCAGTCTCATTTTTCTGCAATAATTGCACGGACAAGGGAATCCTTAACGCCATAAGTCGGCGTGACATATCACGCTTCGCCGACTTGGCGTCCATAGTACGAAAGTACTGTGCGATGGAAAGTGCCTGGAAAACCGAAATGAAATTTTGGGATAATCCGGCTCCGAATATACACCCAGTCCGAAGTAAAAGGGTGTACTATCATAAGACACCCAAGTTAATTACAAAGAAGCAAAAACCTTCTACAGGGCATGGAACCGTATTGGAGGGATGGCTCAACGGACCCTGCAAAATTCATAGTACAGCGGATACCATACCAACACACAACCTTAGAGCATGTTGGATACTCCGGCAGGTGGCCAAAAGCGGCGAGGATCTTCTCATCCCAGATGCCACAGAGCACCATCCCAGGGATAACAATACGGTATTAACAGTCTTTGAGACCTTCGCATCAAATAATAGGCGCAAGCGAACACTCCGCGGCATTGCCAAAATCTGCCACGTGGCAGAAATAAATCCATGGAGCGACACGGCTATTACCTTCAATGCCAGTGACGAACCCAAATTCCGAACAGCCCGAGCACCAGCTACACTAGTCCTCAGTCCAATTGTGGACGGCTTTCGACTCACCAAAGTACTCATGGACGGCGGCAGTGGATTAAACCTCATCTATGAGGAAACTCTTCAAAAAATGGAAATAGACTGGAATCGCATTGAGCAAAGTAGCACAACCTTCAGAGGAATCATCCCCAGTCGGGAAGCACACTGTGTTGGGAAAATCACACTAGATGTGGTATTCGGCACGGCGGAGAACTATAGGTATGAAGAAATTACATTCCAAGTGGCCCTGTTCAGTAGTGGATACCACGCCCTTTTAGGGCGAGAGGCGTTCACGACCTTCCAAGCCATACCCCATTATGGGTACATGAAGCTCAAAATGCCCGGGTCCAACGGAATCATCACTCTTGCTAGTGATCCGGACACAGCGCTCCGCGCCGAAAACAAAACAGTCGCATTGGCCCTCGAGGCATTATCCGAAGCCCTTTCGGTCGATGAATTAACTGCGCTACGCTCCAGAGTGGACAGGGACGACGTGATACTTGACAAGAGATCCAAGTCCACATCTTTTAAACCAGCGGATGAAATAGTCAAATTCCAAGTCCACCCAACGGACCCTAACAAAACAGCCTCCATCGGGGCACAGTTAAACCCCGCCGTGGACACTGCACTACGAGAGTTCCTGCGCGAGAATTGGGATATATTCGCCTGGCCCCCCTCAGACATGCCAGGAATCCCACACAGGCTGGCTGAGGATAGCCTCAATATTCTAAAGGGATTCAAGCCGGTCAAGCAAGCTCTTCAGCGTTTCTCTGAACCTAAGAGACAAGCTATGGGAGAAGAACTAGCCAAGTTATTGGAGGCCGGATTCATTAGAGAAATAAAACATCCGGACTGACTAGCAAACCTGGTAATGGTACCAAAGCAGGACAAATCCTGGTGCCTATGTGTCAATTTCAAGGACCTCAACAAGGCTTGCCCAAAGGATCCCTTTCCCCTCCCCTGCATTGATCAAATTATCGATGCTACCGCAGGACACGAGTCATTGTGTTTCCTCGACGCTTACTCCGGCTACCACCAAATCAAGATGGCGGAGTCCGACCAAGCCGCAACGGCATTTATCACACCATACGGCCCCTTCTGTTTCAACACAATGCCTTTTGGGCTCAAAAACGCCGGCGCAACATATCAGCGCATGATTCAGACATGTCTGGAGAAACAGATCGGCAAAATAGTAGAGGCGTACGTAGATGATGTGTTCATTAAAACCAAACACGTCGACTCTCTAATAGACGAGTTGAGGCTCACATTCGACAACCTACGAACATACGACATCAAGCTCAATCCGGAAAAATGCATTTTCGGCGTACCAGCCGGAAAGCTTCTGGGCTTCATTGTCTCCAGTAGAGGAATTGAAGCTAATCCGGCCAAAATCCGAGCTCTTTCACAGTTGGCTATCCCAACGGACCTCAAACAAATCCAGAAATTAACTGGATGCGTGGCGGCTCTAAGCCGCTTTATCTCCCGCTTAGGAGAAACAACATTACCCCTTTATCGCCTCCTGCGGCGCACCGAACACTTCGAGTCGACGGGTGCTGCCACAGCCGGATTGGAAGAAATAAAAGCCATACTGGCAACCAACCCAATCCTGGCCGCGCCAAACATCGGCGAACCAATGCTATTGTACATTGCGGCAACTCATCAGGTTGTAAGCGCAGTACTCGTCGTCAAACGAGAAGCGGATGGACATAAATTCCCTCTTCAAAAGCCGATATATTATGTATCCACTGTCCTCACTCCATGCAAATCACGGTACCCACATTATCAAAAGATAGCCTATGCGGTATTCATGGCATCCCAGAAGCTGCGACACTACTTTCAAGAGTGTTCGATTACAGTAGCCTCGGAAGTGCTACTTAATGATATTCTAAACAACTGCGATGCCATGGGCCGAATTTCCAAATGGGCCATTGAGCTCCTCCCGTTTGACAGAACATACAAACCTCGGCGAGCCATTAAATCACAAGTATTGGCCGACTTTGTCGCCGAATGGACGGAAGCCGAACTCCCTAAAGAGTACGGCGCATACTCCAATTGGATCATTCACTTTGACGGCTCCAAAATGCTGGCTGGTCTGGGGGCTGGCGTCATCCTGACGTCCCCAACCAGAGATACAGTTCAATACGTACTACAGATACTGTATACAGACTCCAACAACGCAACCGAATACGAAGCCCTATTACATGGCCTTCGGATGGCAGTTTCCATGGGCATTCAACGTCTGGAAGTGCGTGGGGATTCGAACCTCGCAATATCCCAAATAAATGGAGACTTCGATGCCAAGGATCGGAAGATGGTGGCCTATTGAAACGCCATCCTAAAGATGTCAGCTCGGTTCGAGGGGCTCGAATTTCACCATGTGGATCGGGAAAAAAATCAGGCGGCGGATGTCCTCGCCCGCATCGGCGCAAAACGCGATGCGGTCCCCCCCAACATCTTTTTGGAAAGGTTGTTTAAGCCATCCGTGGTATGGGAAGGGGAAACCGGTAACAATAGTCTGGACCCGGCCAAAATGCCCGATACCGAACACTCTGACATAATCGGAGGCTCTGCCACCGAAATAACACCTTCAGCCCACATAATAATGGCCATCATTGCCCCGGGGACAGAACCATTCCTGGCCTACCTAACTAGGCAGGAACTTCCCGAGGACCAAAATGAGGCACGCTGCATAGTGCAGCGATCTAAAGCCTACAGGGTTCACGAGGGAGAGCTGTATAAAAAAAGCACTACCGAAGTCCTTCAAAGGTGCATCTCCGAAGAGGAAGGGCGGAAGCTTTTGGCAGAAATTCACACCGTTCTCGGCGGCCACCATGCCGCAGCTCAGGCCCTTGTAAGCAAGGCCTTCCGTACAGGGTTTTATTGGCTGACGGCCCGGGCAAACACACATGACTTGGTCCAACGCTGTGTCGGTTGCCAGCTTTTTGCAAACCAAAACCACATACCACCCACCGCCCTCCAAACAATCCCCATTACCTGGCCCTTCGCGGTCTAGGGGCTTGATATGGTTGGACCCCTTAAAGGGGGAACCCATAAGAAAAAATACTTACTGGTCATGGTGGATAAATTCATCAAATGGATAGAAGCTCGGGTGGATGCCCGACATGTGTGCATCACCGGCCATGGTGCCGGTGGATGAGCGACACGCCCTCCCTGTGTACAGGAGAAAGGAGATGAGGAGTAGGTGGGCTGGTCCATAGGCTAGAGGCCAAGTAGGCCCTTACTCTTTTCTGGTTTACTGTTTTCTTTTTCCCTTTATATTTAAAATAGAGACAACTAGGGAAAAGTTTGGGCTACCAAAATACTTTGAAAATTTGTGGGACTAGGCCACTTAAATTCTTTGTAGTGTTTGGCACTGCCACAAAAAGTTTGAGGGGCAACTGAATCCATTTGGATTTTTCACAAGTAAAATGGCATTTTAAAATGCTGAAATGACACTGTTTTATTTGCTATAGTCCATCTTAGCTTTGAGGTGATGTTGTTTTCCTTAACAATCATTTGTTCTGGATTTTTGGCTAAATGAGGAACTATTTTGCAGCAACTTTTGTGCAACTTTATATTTCACGTGCAAATTGAATTTGATTGCAGTGAAGGAGTTTCAAAATGAGATATTAATCAAAGTGACTAAGTATTGTCTTAGCAAAATGATTAGCTTGAACTCAGGGATTACTGTAACATGACAGTGGGGGTGTTACATGTTATCATAAAGTTAGAATATATTACTAAATATTATAAATAGTGAGTGTGGAATAATGATGGGTCGGTGTGGGGAATTGTCTTAGGCAATTGTTAACAAGACCGATAGTCGTCATTGCAATTTCATATGAGGGAGAGGCATAAGCTAACATACTTTCTCTTCTTGGATCATATGCACTTATGATTGGAACTCTAGCAAGCATCCGCAACTACTAAAGATCATTAAGGTAAAACCCAACCATAGCATTAAAGCATCAAGTCCCCTTTATCCCATACGCAACAACCCCCTTACTCGGGTTTATGCTTCTGTCACTCAAGCAACCCACTATAAGCGAATCATGAACGTATTGCAACACCCTACAACGGGAATCCCTCACGCTTATGCGACACGGAGGGCACAATAGGACAGCACCAAAATAAAACATACAACTCATACCAATCTAGATCATCAATCAACCCAAAGACAAAGGATATCTACTCAAAACATCATAGGATGGCAACACATCATTGGATCATAATATGTGGCATAAAGCACCATGTTCAAGTAGGGATTACAGCGGGGTGCGGGAGAGTGGACCGCGTAAAAGAGATGAGGATGGTGATGCTGATGAAGACGATCACTGCGGCGATGATTCCCCTCCCGATGGCACTCTGGTGCCATCGAGAGAGAGGAGGATAGGTTCTCCCCCTTGTGCTTCCTCCTCCATGGCCTCCCCCTGGATGGGGAGAGGTTCTCCCTCTGGATCTTGGCCTTCATGGCGATTATGGCCCCTCCGGGATCCTCCTCCATAGCCTCCGGTGATGATGGCCCCCTCCGGCAGGGTGCCAGAGAGGGCCTAGATTGATTTCTCATGGCTACAGAGGCTTGCGGCGGCGGAACTTCCGACCTAGGTTAATTTCTGGAGGTTTGGGTATTTATAGGAGAGGTTGGTGTCAAGAACAAGTCAGGGGCCCCCACGGGTAGTCCACAAGGCACAGGGGCGCGCCTAGGGGGTGGGTGCGCCCCCACCCTCGTGGGGCCCACAAGACTCCCCTCCGGTAGATTTTTGTTCCAGTATTTTTTTATATTTTCTAGAAAAATTCTCCGTTGATTTTCATCGCATTCCGAGAACTTTTATTTCTGCACAAAAACAACACCACAGTAGTTCTGCTGAAAACAAGGCCAGTCCGTGTTAGTTCTAAGCAAATCATACCAAAATCATATAAAACTATTGTAAACATGGCATGAATACTTCATAAATTATAGATACATTGGAGATGTATCACTATTATAATAATCTACATGATGCTTCTATGTCTGTATTTTGTTTTTATTGACACCTCTCTCTCTAAGCATGTGGACATGTTTTTTGATTTTGGTTTTCGCTTGAGGACAAGCGAGGTCTAAGCTTGGGGGAGTTGATACATGCATTTTGCATCATGTTTTCCTACTGTTATTTATGATGTTTTTATGCATAATAATGCTTTTTGGAGTAATTCTAATGCCTTTTCTCTCATAATATGCAAGGTACACACAAACAGGGAGAATTCCGGCAGCTGGAAATCTGGACCTGTAAAAGCTACGTCAGGCCACCTATTCTGCACAACTCCAAATGAGTTGAAACTTTACGGGGATTTTTTATGGAATATATGAGGAATACTGGAGCCAATAAGTACCAGAGGGGGCCCACCAGGTGGGCACAACCCACGTGGGTGCGCCAGGGAGCCCATGTGCGCCCTGGTGGGTTGTGCTCCCCTCGGTCCACCTCTAGTGCCCATCTTCTGGTATATAAGCCATTTTTACATAGAAAAAATAATGATAGGACTTTCGGGACGGAGCGCCGCCGTCTCGAGGCGGAACTTGGGCAGGAGCACTTTTTCCCTCCGCCGGAGCGATTCTGCCAGGGGAACTTCCCTCCCGAACGGGGAAATCATCATCGTCATCATCACCAACAACTCTCCCATCTTGGGGAGGGCAATCTCCATCAACATCTTCAACAAGACCATCTCCTCTCAAACCCTAGTTCATCTCTTGTGTTCAATCTTTGTACCAGAACTAAAGATTGGTGCTTGTGGGTGACTAGTAGTGTTGATTACATCTTCTAGTTGATTACTATATGGTTTATTTGATGGAAGATTATATGTTCAGATCCATTATGCTATTTAATACCCCTCTAATCCTAAGCATGATTATCATTTGTGAGTAGTTACTTTTGTTCTTGAGGTCACGGGAGAAATCATGTTGCAAGTAATCATGTGAACTTGATATGTGTTTGCTATTTTGATAGTATGTATGTTGTGATTCCCTTAGTGGTGTCATGTGAACGTTGACTACATGACACTTCACCATATTTGGGCCTAAGGGAACGCATTGTGGAGTAGTTATTAGATGATGGGTTGCGAGAGTGACAGAAGCTTAAACCCTAGTTTATGCGCTATTTCGTAAGGGACCGATTGGATCCAAAAGTTCAATGCTATGGTTAGAATTTATTCTTAATACTTTTCTCATAGTTGTGGACACTTGCAAGGGGGTTAATCATAAGTAGGAGGTTTGTTCAAGTAAGAACATCACCTAAGCACCGGTCCACCCACATATCAAATTATCAAAGTAGAGAACACGAATTGAATCAACATGATGAAAGTGACTAGATGAAATTCCCGTGTACCCTCAAGAACGCTTTTCTTATTATAAGAGACTGTTTTGGCTTGTCCTTTGCCTCAAAAGGACTAGGCTACCTTGCTGCGATTTTTTACTATTACAGTTACTTGCTCATTACAAATTATCTTGCTATCAAACCACTCTGTTACTTACAATTTCAGCACTTGAAGACATTACCTTGCTGAAAACCACTTGTCATTTCCTTCTGCTCCTCGTTGGGTTCAACACTCTTACTTATTGAAAAGGCTACAATTGATCCCCTATACTTATGGGTCATCACTAGACCTGACATTATGTTGAGCGTTTGCATGTGTGCCCGCTATCAAGCTGCACAGAAAGAATTGCATCACCAAGCGGTCAAGCACATTCTGAGATATTTGGCTCACACCCCACCTTAGGTTTATGGTATCCTAACGGAGCACAGTTTGATCTTGTTGGATATTCAGACTCAGATTGGGCTGGTGACTTGGTTGACAAGAAATCTACCTCGGGGACATGTCATCTCCTTGGTAGATCATTGGTCTGTTGGTCATCTAGGAAGCATAATTGTGTATCTCTTTCCACGGCTGAGGCCGGATATATTGCTGCTGGCGCTTGTTGCACTCAGTTATTGTGGATGAAGCAAACTCTAAAGGATTATGGCATCAAGGTCAAGCATATCCCGAGTGCCATCCAAATTGCACATAATTCTGTGCAGCATTCTCGCACGAAGCATATTCCAATCAGACATCATTTCATTCGTGATCATGTTGCTCGAGAAGCTATTGTCATCAATCATGTAAAGACTGAAGACAATCTCGCTGATATTTTCACCAAGCCTCTCGACAAGAAAAGATTATATGCGTTACGGTGAGCTAAACATCCTGGACTTTGCAAACGTGTAGTAAGCTAGACTCGGAACCCGTGCTAACACTTTCACATCAGAGAAGGAATGGGTGCATAGCACTCGGAGAGTTTGAAATTTTTGACAAAGTGAATATTTCTTTCTAAGAGTGAAGACATTAACAAAGAACTAGACTAACCGGGTGCCACAATAATTGTGCGACGCTTGGGGTCATACAGTTCTTATACGATGGGTCACGCCACCACAATTCTATTTTGTTGTTTTTCTTTGCGATCGAAAGTTTTAGTGTTTGTCTGAATGCATTTCCCTCATAGCTATTTGCTCGAGTGTTTGTGTTTATCCGCCTGAGTGAAAAGCCTAGGACCCTGTTTTCCCTCTATTCTACCTCCTCTAGCCTATGTTGTTTTGTTACAAATGCTCAATTTTATCTTGAATGAAACTTTATCTGGTGTCCTTGACCATGATTAAGATTCGATCCGAACATTAATCTGTTTTGGCAAAAGCTGTCCAAAATTTGGGGTTTCCCGCCCAAGTCAGGACCATGATCTTTTATGACGGTTGCCACATGCAATACATCAACTGCCACTTCCTCTTGTCCATTGAATTGCAATAGTCTCTGAATAGAGGCTGTTCGATCAAAATTCACTATGTGCGGTTAATTCCTTCGCATATAAAAACCGCACACCCCTACTTTCTTCCAGTTCACCTCACTTTCTCGTCACTTCCACCCCATGGGAACCCTCGCCGTAGCGCTCCCTTGAGCTCAACACCGACGACCTCTTTGCTGCTTCATTGCCGGAAAGTGGTCACCGGAGTCCTTCCACGCTGTCGCGGGGCATCTTCTTCCCCGCGCCGCCGTAGCTACTACACGTCACCGAGCTAGGGTATGTGTGGTTCGAACTCAGACCTCCGTACTTCACGATTCAAGTGCGTCTGCGGTTATTTTCCTCTGATTTTACCGCATATCTTAGATCTAGGTTTTTACCTTTACTAGTGTGAATGTGGTTTGTAGTTGTCCCTCGCATCCGAATCACTTCAGATCTAGGGTTTGTGTTATGTTTCGTTCGAATGAAATGCCTAGCACGTTGTCTAATATATTCTTCGGACCTACTAGCTCGTTCTATATGTTTCCTTCATTCGAAACATCTCGCAAAGTATGCGTATAATTATTCTTCAAAATGCCTTTTGTTCGAAAAAATATTCACTGTGAGCATTTGTAACCCTATCCCCATTTCCCTCATATCTATTCTAATTCACAGGTGCATGCATGTTGTCGAGGATCCTTCTCGACCAATGAGCATGGCCGATGAAGATGAGGTAATCATGGGTACAACGGACGAGTCTAAGGCACCAAATGCAAAGGGCTAAACGGTAGGCCCATCCACCAGCAAAAGAAAAAGGCATGAGCAAAATCCAGATGAGCAAGAAGAAAATGCTCCGAAGCAAAGGAAAGGAGGCAGGCAACCTTATGCCAATTCAGCTGAGTATATATCTCATGATGACTATAAAACTATTCCAGGCGAGACTAAAAGAGAAAGAGATAAGCGTTTGCAAAAGATTCAACACCACTGGGTGCACAAGTGGTTCCACTATAAAATGGTTCATCCTCGGTTTGCTGAGAACTTTGCTTTCCATCCTCCATGGGGTGACTGCCATGAGATTGGACTCATTCGTCCAGGTGATCCTCAGGAGAGACCACCGCCACCTGCAAATGCTGACACTCCCGAATCATATCCTGATGAGTTGGCCAAGCGTCGAAAGAATGCTAAAAAGAGAGCCAAGAAGGCTGAGAAAGAACAAGCTCGCAAAGAGGAAAATCGTCGCCTTATCAAGTCTGATGTTGAAAACAAGAAGGGTGAAGGAAAAGCGGAACATCATTCTAAGCTCAAGCATGATCCCAGCTCTGCTGCTTTGAAGAAAAAGAGCACGCCGAAGAGAAGGCTGACTAAACAAGATGAGAGAAATGTTGAAAGTAATTCCTCCGATCAAGATGATCCTCCACTCACAAGAGAAGAAGTTGATGCAACTCTTTCTGAGCGAGTGAACATCACTATATCCACCATCCTGCCTGATCTTCGAGCGAGTGCAGTTCCAATAGCACCTCCGAAGAAGGTTTATTTAAAGAAAAAACGCCTCGTACCACTGTCACTATGGTAGATCATGTGAATACAACCCCTCATCCTGAAGCGACTGATATGCAATACTTAGTTGTTGAAGCTCTAGTAAGCACAACTAAGTCAGGAGAGAAAATTCCAGAGCCAAAGGTGAAGCAAATCACGGCTCCTTCTACCGAGCAAAATGCTCCACGAGCTGATATTGTGAAAGAAAAGCCTGCTTAATTTGCTTCGAATTTTACACAACCATTGGCTTCTATGCCTCCGACCGAGCAAAATATAGTACACACTGCTCCTGTTGCACAGACTAATGATCACTCGGATGCACCTCATTACGTCAATCAAGTGTTCACCATGGAGCAGCTTGACAGATTTGTGGAGAACCTGTTTGATGGAGAAGTGGCATCTTTGCCCATTCCCTCTGAAGTAATTACTCAAGTCACTGATCTGGTTCAAGACATGAGAGATGATTCTGTTGAGATTAATAACCTCACTGCCCAGCTTAATGAGCTTGACAACCGTATGAAGGCTATGAAATCCAAGTTTGTCACCAAGCAACTTGAAGAATCATATGTGGATGTCAATCAAGCTTTGACTATCCTCCGGAACAGAAGATTAGGATTTCATTCTAACTTGGATCAAATGTTCGCAAGGTCTGCCTCGATTATCAAGCCCAAGCCACTGGCTACAATGATGTTGTAAAAGGGCATATTGATCAGCCGAAGCAAAAGAAGAAGAAGAAGAAAATTGCAACAAAGAACACTCCTCCTCCTCCTACGAAAGAAAAGTCTCCTAATGATGTGCCACAAAAGGAAAACTCTCCGGAGCCTGCAATTCCCTCGCCAGTTCATGAACCTGAAGAAAATATGCCCTAGAGGCAATAATAAAGTTGTTATTTTATATTATATTTCCTTATTCATGATAAAGGTTTATTATTCATGCTAGAATTGTATTGATCTGTAACTTAAATACATGTGTGAATACATAAACAAATACCGTGTCCCTAGTAAGCCTCTACTAGACTAGCTCGGTGATCATAGATGGTTAAGGTTTCCTAACCATAGACATGTGTTGTCATTTGATAACGGGATCACATCATCAGGAGAATGATGTGATGGACAAGACCCATCCGTTAGCTTAGCATAATGACCGTTCAGTTTATTGCTATTGATTTCTTCATGTCAAATACTTATTCCTTCGACTATGAGATTATGCAACTCCCGGATACCGGAGGAATACCTTGTGTGCTATCAAACGTCACAACGTAACTGGGTGATCATAAAGATGCTCTATAGGTATCTCTGAACCCTGTAGAGCATCTTTGATTGTATGTGATGTTTATCCTTTCGGTCTCCATATCATGTCACATATTTTGATTGCATGTGATGTTTATCCTTTATGCATCTTATTTTGCTTAGCATGGCGGTAGCATTATAAGATGATATGATACGTCTCCGTCGTATCTATAATTTTTGATTGTTCCATGCCAATATTCTACAACTTTCATATACTTTTGGCAACTTTTTATACTATTTTTGGGACTAACATATTGATCCAGTGCCTAGTGCCAGTTCCTGTCTGTTGCATGTTTTTGGTTTCGCAGAATATCCATATCAAACGGAGTCCAAACGGGATAAAAACGGACGGAGATACTTTTCGGAATATTTGGAAAATCTGGAAGAAAAATAAACGCGAACCAGTGTCCGAGGTGGGCACGAGGTAGGGGGCGCCCCCCCCCTAAGGGCGCGCCACTGACCCTCGTGACCCACCTGTAAGGCAGTTGACGCTCTTCTTTTACCACAAGAAAGCTAATTTTCGGGAAAAATCACGGCAAAGGTTTCAGGCCAATCGGAGTTACGGATCTCCATATATACACGAAACGGTGAAACAGAGCCAGGAGAGAACGCAGAAACAGAGAGACAGATCCAATCTCGGAGGGGCTCTCGCCCCTCCCGTGCCATGGAGGTCATGGACTAGAGGGGAAACCCTTCTCCCATCTAGGGAGGAGGTCAAGGAATAAGAAGGAGGGGGGCTCTCTCCCCCTCGCTTTCGGTGGCACCGGAGTGCCACCGGGGGCCATCATCATCACCGCGATCTACACCAACACCTCCGCCATCTTCACCAACATCTCCATCACCTTCCCCCCTCTATCTACATCGGTCCACTCTCCGCAACCCGCTGTACCCTCTACTTGAACATGGTGCTTTATGCTTCATATTATTATCCAATGATGTGTTGTCATCCTATGATGTCTGAGTAGATTTTCGTTGTCCTATCGGTGGTTGATGAATTGCTATGATTGATTTAATTTGCTTGTGGTTATGTTGCTGTCCTTTGGTGCCCATCATATGATTGCGCGCGTGGATCACACCCTAGGGTTAGTTGTATGTTGATAGGACTATGTATTGGAGGGCAAGAGTGACAGAAGCTTCAACCTAGCATAGAAATTGATGCATACGGGATTGAAGGGGGACCAATATATCTTAATGTTATGGTTGGGTTTTACCTTAATGAACATTAGTAGTTGCGGATTCTTGCTAATAGTTCCAATCATAAGTGCATAGAATTCCAAGTCAGGGATGACATGCTAGCAGTGGCCTCTCCCACATAATACTTGCTATCGGTCTAGTAAAGTAGTCAATTGCTTAGGGGCATTTTCGCAACTCCTACCACCACTCTTCCACACTCGCTATATTTACTTTATTGTGTCTTTATCTAAACAGCCCCTACTTTTTATTTACGTACTCTTTATTATCTTGCAAACCTATCCAACAACACCTACAAAGTACTTCTAGTTTCATACTTGTTCTAGGTAAAGCGAACGTCAAGCGTGCGTAGAGTTGTATCGGTGGTCGATAGAACTTGAGGGAATATTTGTTCTACCTTTAGCTCCTCGTTGGGTTTGACACTCTTACTTATCAAAAAATGTTGCGATCCCCTGTACTTGTGGGTTATCAAGACCTTTTCCTGGCGCCGTTGCCGGGGAGCAATAGCGTGGGGTGAATATTCTCGTGTGTGCTTGTTTTCTTTATCAATAAGTAATTTTTATTTGTTGTTCTTAGTTTTTCTTTATCTTTAGTTATGGATATGGAACAGAAAATACCAAAAAAATTAGTTGTACCTACTAAACCAATGGTTGAAGAACAACTCAAAATCTATCACACTGCTGAAGCTTATTACTTGGATCATCTTCGATCCCTTTGTGCTCGTGCTGAAACCCCAACTAGCTTAGTTGAGGGAAAATCTTTAGATGAGCATGCTTGTTATGTGCGACACCGTATATCTGAAAGAGGGGAACGTTTATTGGATCAAATTCATCGTTTGCAATGCTATGCTTGGAATTTATGTTATATATATGATTTTACTTGTTGTTCTGAAAACCCTAAGAAACACCTTCCCTACCAATGTGAGTTTATTGATAATGGAATCTTATATTCGTATGCTAAGGGTGTTTATAATTACTATGATGTTCAACAAATTGAAGAATTTGTTGCTTTTAAGGGTGCTTACGAAATTGCTTCTTTGATTGAAAAGTATGGTGCTACTCTTTACAATTCTGAAAAAAATTCCATACTTAAATATTGCTATGATAATTATGCTTCTAATGCTTATATTAAACCATATATTGAGAAATACTCCGCTGTCCAAGAAGAGACTAATATTTTGCAGGAATCTATGGAAGAAGAAATTGATGAAACTGTGAACTCATTGGATGAAAAAGATGAGGAAGAGAGCGAAGAACAAAAGGAGGAAGAGCGGATTGATCACCCGTGCCCACCTTCTAATGAGAGTAACTCTTCAACTCATACATTGTTTAATTCCCCCTTCGTGCTTACCGAAGGATGATTGCTATGATGACTGTTATGATCCCTTGGATTCTTTTGAAATATCCCTTTTTGATGATGCTTGTGGCCAAGATGCCAATATGAATTATGCTTATGGAGATGAACTTGCTATAGTTCCTTATGTTAAACATGAAATTGTTGCTATTGCACCCACGCATGATAGTCCTATTATCTTTTTGAATTCTCCAAACTACACTATATCGGAGAAGTTTGCCCTTATTAAGGATTATATTGATGGGTTGCCTTTTACTACTACACATGATGATTTTGATAGATATAATATGCATGTGCTTGCTGCTCCTAATTTCAATTATTATGAGAGAGGAACCATATCTCCACCTCTCTATGTTTCCAATATGATAAAATTGCAAGAAACTATTTATACTATGCATTGGCCTTTACTATGTGTGCATGAATTGTTCTTTTATGACATGCCGATGCATAGGAAGAGAGTTAGACTTCGTTGTTACATGATATATGTTACTTTGTGCTCACTACTAAATGCTAAATCATTGTTAATTAAAATTGGCTTTGATATACCTTGGGATCCGGGTGGATTCATTACTTGAGCACTATATGCCTAGCTTAATGGCTTTAAAGAAAGCACTGCCAGGGAGACAACCCGGAAGTTTTAGAGAGTCATTTATTTCTATTGTGTGCTTTTATAAAGTTTAGAAATAAAAATAACGTGCCAAGGTTTGCCTTTAGGATGTTTACATTTGCTTGATGGTTTGTATGGTGCAGGACAGAAACTTTGGCTGTAGTGCGCGATTTTACATTTTTAGCTGGAACGTCAAATGGTTCTGATTCTTTTTGCACTGTTTTACTATACAAATTGTATATTTTTCCTAATTTTGGTAGAATTTTTCAAGTATCATAAGTATGGTGAATGTTCAGATTATTACAGACTGTTCTGTTTTAGACAGATTCTGTTTTTGATGCATAGTTTGCTTGTTTTGATGAAACTGTCAATTTATACCAGTGGATTAAGCCATGAAAAAGTTATATTACAGTAGACACAATGCAAAAACAAAATATGAATTGGTTTGCAACAGTACTTAGAGTAGTGATTTGCTTTATTATACTAACGGATCTTACCAAGTTTTCTGTTGAAGTTTTGTGTGGATGAAGTGTTCGATGATCGAGAAGGTCTCTGTGTGAGAAGAAGGAAGAGAGGCAAGAGCTCAAGCTTGGGGATGCCCGAGGCACCCCAAGTAAATATTCAAGGAGACTCAAGCGTCTAAGCTTGGGGATGCCCCGGAAGGCATCCCCTCTTTCTTCAACAAGTATCGGTATGTTTTCGGATTCGTTTCGTTCATGCGATATGTGCAATCTTGGAGCGTCTTTTGCATTTAGTTTTCATTTTTCTTTTATGCACCATGCTGGTATGAGGTGGTCCTTGGTTGATTTATAGAATGCTCTATGCACTTCACTTATATCTTTTGAGTATGGCTTTATAGAATGCTTCATGTGCTTCACTTATATCATTTGAAGTTTGGATTGCCTGTTTCTCTTTACATAGAAAACCGCCATTTGTAGAATGCTCTTTTGCTTCACTTATATTTGTCAGAGCATGGGCATATCTTTTGTAGAAAGAATTAAACTCTCTTGCTTCACTTATATCTATTTAGAGAGATGACAGGAACTGGTCATTCACATGGTTAGTCATAAAATCCTACATAAAACTTGTAGATCACTGAATATGATATGTTTGATTCCTTGCAATAGTTTTGCGATATTAAGATGGTGATATTAGAGTCATGCTAGTGGGTGGTTGTGAATTGTAGAAATACTTGTGTTGAGGTTTGTGATTCCCATAGCATGCACGTATGGTGAACCGTTATGTAACGAAGTTGGAGCATGAGGTATTTATTGATTGTCTTCCTTATGAGCGGCGGTCGGGGACGAGCAATGGTCTTTTCCTACCAATCTATCCCCTAAGAGCATGCGCGTAGTACTTTGTTTCAATGACTAATAGATTTTTGCAATAAGTATGTGAGTTCTTTATGACTAATGTTGAGTCCATGGATTATACGCACTCTCACCCTTCCATCATTGCTAGCCTCTCTAGTACCGCACAACTTTCGCCGGTACCATAAACCCACCATATACCTTCCTCAAAACAGCCACCATACCTACCTATCATGGAATTTCCATAGCCATTCCGAGATATATTGCCATGCAACTTTCATCGTCATCATATACATGACTTGAGCATTCATTGTCATATTGTTTTACATGATCGTAAGAAGGCTAGCATGATGTTTTCATGGCTTGTCCGTTTTTTGATGTCATTGCTACGCTAGATCATTGCACATCCCGGTACACCGCCGGAGGCATTCATATAGAGTCATATCTTTGTTCTAGATATCGAGTTGTAATATTGAGTTGTAAGTAAATAAAAGTGTGATGATCATCATTATTAGAACATTGTCCCATGTGAGGTTATCAAAATAAGAGTGGACAAAGAAGCCCCAAAAAAAGAGAGAGAGGCCAAAGAAGCCTACAAAAAAAGAGAAAAAAAACAAAAAAAATGAGAGAAAAAGAGAGAAGGGGCAATGTTACTATCCTTTTACCACACTTGTGCTTCAAAGTAGCACCATGTTCTTCATATAGAGAGTCTCTTGAGTTATCACTTTCATATACTAGTGGGAATTTTCATTATAGAGCTTGGCTTGTATATTCCAACGATGGGCTTCCTCAAATGCCCTAGGTATTCATGAGCAAGCAAGTTGGATGCACACCCACTTAGTTTCAGTTTGAGCTTTCATATACTTATAGCTCTAGTGCATCCGTTGCATGGCAATCCCTACTCACTCACATTGATGTCTATTGATGGGCATCTCCATAGCCTGTTGATACGCCTAGTTGATGTGAGACTATCTTCTCCTTTTTGTCTTCTCCACCATCATATCTATTCCACCTTTAGTGCTATGTCCATGGCTCACGCTCATGTATTGCGTGAAAGTTGAAAAGGTTTGAGAACGTCAAAAGTATGAAACAATTGCTTGGCTTGTCATCGGGGTTGTGCATGATGTCAATATTTTGTGTGGTGAAGATGGAGCATAGCCACACTATATGATTTTGTAGGGATAACTTTCATTGGCCTTGTTATTTTGAAAAGACATGATTGCTTTATTAGTAGGCTTGAAGTATTATTGTTTTTATGTCAAATGATAGACTACTGCTTTGAATCATTCGTATCTTAATATTCATGCCATGATTAGATTACATGATCAAGATTATGCTAGGTAGCATTCCACATCAAAAATTATCTTTTTTATCATTTACCTACTTGAGGACGAGCAGGAATTAAGCTTGGGGATGCTGATACGTCTCCGTCATATCTATAATTTTTGATTGTTCCATGCCAATATTCTACAACTTTCATATACTTTTGGCAACTTTTTATACTATTTTTGGGACTAACATATTGATCCAGTGCCTAGTGCCAGTTCCTGTCTGTTGCATGTTTTTGGTTTCGCAGAATATCCATATCAAACAGAGTCCAAACGGGATAAAAATGGACGGAGATACTTTTCGGAATATTTGGAAAATCTGGAAGAAAAATCAACGCGAACCAGTGTCTGAGGTGGGCACGAGGTAGGGGGGCGCCCCCCTAGGGCGCTCCCTTGACCCTCGTGACCCACCTGTAAGGCGGTTGACGCTCTTCTTTTACCGCAAGAAAGCTAATTTTCGGAAAAAAATCACGGCGAAGGTTTCAGGCCAATCGGAGTTACGGATCTCCATATATACACGAAACGGTGAAACGGAGCCAGGAGAGAACGCAGAAACAGAGAGAGACAGAGAGAGAGACCCAATCTCGGAGGGGCTCTCGCCCCTCCCGTGCCATGGAGGTCATGGACCAAAGGGAAACCCTTCTCCCATCTAGGGAGGAGGTCAAGGAAGAAGAAAGAAGGAGGGGCTCTCTCCCCCTCGCTTCCGGTGGCACCGGAGTGCCACCGGGGGCCATCATCATCACCACGATCTACACCAACACCTCCGCCATCTTCACCAACATCTCCATCACCTTCCCCCTCTATCTACAGCGGTCCACTCTCCTACAACCCGCTGTACCCTCTACTTGAACATGGTGCTTTATGCTTCATATTATTATCCAATGATGTGTTGTCATCCTATGATGTCTGAGTAGATTTTCATTGTCCTATCGGTGGTTGATGAATTGCTATGATTGATTTAATTTGCTTGTGGTTATGTTGCTGTCCTTTGGTGCCCATCATATGATTGCGCGCGTGGATCACACCCTAGGGTTAGTTGTATGTTGATAGGACTATGTATTGGAGGGCAAGAGTGACAGAAGCTTCAACCTAGCATAGAAATTGATGCATACGGGATTGAAGGGGGACCAATATATCTTAATGCTATGGTTGGGTTTTTCCTTAATGAACATTAGTAGTTGTGGATGCTTGCTAATAGTTCCAATCATAAGTGCATAGAATTCCAAGTCAGGGATGACATGCTAGCAGTGGCCTCTCCCACATAATACTTGCTATCGGTCTAGTAAAGTAGTCAATTGCTTAGGGGCAATTTCGCAACTCCTACCACCACTCTTCGACACTCGCTATATTTACTTTATTGTGTCTTTATCTAAACACCCCTACTTTTTATTTATATACTCTTTATTATCTTGCAAACCTATCCAACAACACCTACAAAGTACTTCTAGTTTCATACTTGCTCTAGGTAAAGCGAACGTCAAGCGTGCGTAGAGTTGTATCGGTGGTCGATAGAACTTGAGGGAATATTGTTCTACCTTTAGCTCCTCGTTGGGTTCGACACTCTTACTTATCGAAAACTGTTGCGATCCCCTATACTTGTGGGTTATCAAGATGATCCCTTCACTTAATTTCAAGATAAAGGTGTTCTCCCTGAGTATGCACCGTTGCTACAGTTCATCGTTTCAAGACACCACGTGATGATCGGGTGTGATAGACTCTATGTTCATATACAACGGGTGTACGACAGTTTTACAAATGCAGAATACTTGGGTTAAACTTGAGAGTCTAGCATGTACAGATATGGTCTCAGAACACTGGAGACCAAATGGTCAAACATATAGTAGATATGATCAACATAGAGATGTTCACCATTGATGATTACCCCATTTCACATGATGATCGGGCATGGGTTAGTTGATTTGGATCATGTATCACTTAAATAACTTGAGGGATGTTAATTTAAGTGGGAGTTCATTAGTAATTTGATTAATTGAACTCAAATTTATCATGAACTTAGTCTTAATAGTTTTTGCATATCGTTGTAGATCAATAGCTCGCAATACCCTATTTTTGATATGTTCCTAGAGAAAAATAAGTTGAAAGATGATAGTAGCAATGATGCGGATTGGGTCCATGATTTGAGGATTACCCTCATTGTTGCATAGAAGAATTATGTGCTTGATGCACCGCTAGGCGATAGACCTATTGCCGGAGCAGATGCAGACATTATGAACGTTTGGCAAGCTTGATATGATGACTACTTAATAGTTTAGTGCGCCATGTTTTACGGCTTAGAACCGGGACTTCAAAAACGTTTTGAATGCCAAGTAGCATATGAGATGTTCCAAGAGCTTAAATTGGTATTTCAGACTCATGCCCGTTTGGAGAGGTATGAGACCTCTGACAAGTACTTTGCCTACAAGATGGAGGAGAATAGCTCAATCAATGAGCATGTTCTCAGAATGTCTGGGTACTACAATGGCTTGAATCAAGTGGGAGTTAATCTTCTAGATAAGATAGTGATTGACAAAGTTCTCTAGTCACTATCACCAAGCTACTAGAACTTCGAGATGAACTATAATATGCAAGGGATGACAAAAATGATTCCCGAGCTCTTCACGATGCTGAAATCGATGATGGTAGAAATCGAGAAAGAGCATCAAGTGTTGATGGTTAATAAGATCACTAGTTTCAAGAAAAAGGGCAAGGGAAAGAGAGGGAACTTCAATAAGAATGGCAAGCAAGTTGCCACTCCCATGAAGAAGCCCAAAGATGGACCCAAGCCTGAAACTGAGTGCCTCTCCTGCAAAGGAAATGGTCACAGAAAACGGAACTGCCCCAAATACTTGGCGAATAAGAAGGATGGCAAAGTGAACAAAGGTATATTTGATATACATGTTATTAATGTGTACCTTACTAGTATTAATAGTAGCCCCAGGTATTTGATACTGGTTCAGTTGCTAAGATTAGTAACTAAAAACAGAAGTTGCAGAATAAACAGAGACAAGTTAAGGGCGAGGTGATCATGTGTGTTGGAAGTGATTCCAAGGTTGATATGATCACCATCGCACACTCTCTATACCTTCGGGATTAGTGCTGAACCTAAATAAATGTTATTTGGTGTTTGCATTGAGCATGAATGTGATTTGATCATGTTTATTGCAATATGGTTATTCATTTAAGTCAAAGAATAATTGTTGTTCTATTTACATGAATAAAACCTTCTATGGTCATACACACAATGTGAATGGTTTATTGAATCTCGATCGTAGTGATACACATATTCATAGTATTGATGCCAAAAGATGCAACGTTAATAATGGTAGTGCAACATACTTGTGGCACTGCCGTTTAGGTCATATTGGTGTAAAGCGCATGAAGAAACTCCATGCAGATGGGATTTTGGAATCACTTGATTATGAATCATTTGATACTTGTGAACCATGCCTCATGGGCAAGATGACTAAAACTCCGTTCTCCAGAACAATGGAGCGAGCTAGTGACTTATTGGAAATAATACATACCGATGTATGCGGTCCGATGAGTGTTGAAGCACGCGGCGGGTATTATTATTTTTTGACCTTCACAAATGATTTGAGTAGGTATGGGTATACCTACTTGATGAAACACAAGTCTGAAACATTTGAAAAGTTTAAATAATTTCAGAGTGAAGTGGAGAATCATCGTAACAACAAAATAAAGTATCTACGATCTGATCGTGGAGGCAAATATTTGAGTTACAAGTTTGGCTTTCATTTAAAACAATGTGGAATAGTTTCACAACTCACGCCACCTAGAACACAACAGCGTAATGGTGTGTCCAAACATCATAACCGTACTTTATTAGATATGGTGCGATCTATGATGTCTATTACCCATTTACCACTATCATTTTGGGGTTATGCATTAGAGACAGCCGCATTCACGTTAAATAGGGCACCGTCTGAAACCGTTGGGACGACACCGTATGAACTATGGTTTTGCAAGAAACCTAAGCTGTCGTTTCTTAAAGTTTGAGGATGCGATGCTTATGTCAAATGGCTTCAGCCTGATAAGCTCGAACCTAAATCAGGGAAGTGCGTCTTCATAGGATACCCTGAAGAAACTATTGGGTACACCTTTGATGTCTACTACGCAATGTTGTTCTTGTAGACACGTGTCGGGCCTCCAAGCGCAGAGTTTTGTAGGACAGTAGCAATTTTCCCTCAAGTGGATGACCTAAGGTTTATCAATCCATGGGAGGCATAGGATGAAGATGATCTCTCCCAAACAACCCTGCAACCAAATAATAAAAGGTCTCTTGTGTCCCCAACACACCAAATGCAATGGTAAATTGTATAGGTGCACTAGTTCGGCGAAGAGATGGTGATAAAATTGTAATATGGATGGTAGAAATATATTTTTATAATCTGAATAAATAAAAACAGCAAGGTAGAAAATAGTAAACGGGCAGAAAAACGGTATTGCAATGCTTGAAAATGAGGCCTAGGGTCCGTACTTTCGCTAGTGTAATCTCTCAACAATGCTAATATAATTGGATCATATAACCACCCCCAATGTGCGATGAAGAATCACTCCAAAGTTCCTATCTAGCGGAGAACATAAGAAGAAATCATTTGTAGGGTACGAAACCACCTCGAAGCTATTCTTTCCGACCGATCTGTCCAAGAGTTCATACTAAAATAACACCAAATAATTTCAGATTCATAATACTCGATCGACCACAAAGAACTTCAAAGAGTACCCCAAGATTTCTACCAGAGAAACAAAGCCAAGAACGTGCATCAACCCCTATGCATAGATTACCCCAATGTCACCTCGGGAATCCGCGAGTTGAGTGCCAAAACATATATCAAGTGAATCAATACAATACCCCATTGTCACCACGAGTGTTCATATGAAAGACATATATGAAGTGCTCTCAAATCCATAAAAGTATTCAATCCGATAATTAAGAAATCTCATAGGGAAAAACTCATTTCACCACAACAAGCACTACAAAAAAAAGACACATCCGTGACATTTTGGGCCGAACGAAATTTTTTTCTGTCATACATATGACACTTCTATGACGATAATTGTGACAAAACCCGGTATCATCATAGATGTGGTGGGCTCCTACTTCTATGACAAAAAAATCATGACAGAAAATGGGCTTTTCATCCTGGGCGGGCCGGAGACGCAGCTGCATGACATTCTTTGGGCCGTCCATGATGGAAAAAACCGTGGTAGAAGCGAGGGGGAGGAAAATTTCGGGGAGTTCCCGGTTACGGTGGGAGGTCGGGGGCCGAGCGATGCGCGTTTCTCTCGTACACGTACGCGCATGTGTGCGAGGCATTGGCTCTAACTGAACCCGAGCGAGGCGTTGGGCTCTAACTGAACCCGAGCGATTGCACTGCAGGCTACGCGTTACTGAACCCGAGCGATCGATCGATGGCTGTTAACTGAACCCGGTCGAGCGATTCCTTGGCTACTGCTGCTAACTGAAGCCGATCGATGGGATGAACAGTGAGCATTGCGCGGGGGGGGGGGGTGGATGAACAGTGAGCGGTGGCGTTGCCTCTGGATGAACAGGACCCCGCGGTGTGGTGGAGGGCTGGATGAACAGTAGACGGTGGAGGGGTGCCCATGGAGGGGTGGATGAACAAGACCCCGTGGTGTGGAGGGCAGGATGAACAGTAGACGGTGGAGGGGTGCCCGTGGAGGGGTGGTTGAACAGGACCTCGTGGTGTGGAGGGCTAGATGAACAGTAGACGGTGGAGGGGTGGTTGAACAGTAGCTGGTGGAGTAGCGCGCGGTGGAGGCTGGATGAACAGGAGCCCGTGGAGGCTGGAGGAGGTCGATGGTGGATGAACAGTAGCTCGTGGAGGCTGGAGGGCCGGGGTCGACGGTGGAGATGAACAGTATCCCGTGGAGTCCCGTTTTGCGGTACGCCACACCCCTCCCGATGAACAGGACCCCCGTTTCGACCGTAGCGCTCCAACACAAGTCCGTTTCCTCCGTTTTGCAGTACACCACACCCCTCCCGATCAACAGGACCCTCGTTTCGACCGTAGGAGGTCCGTTTCCTCCGTTTTGCGTTACGCCACACCCCTCCCGATCAACAGGACCCCCGTTTCGACCGCAGGAGGTCTGTTTCCTCCGTTTCGCGATACGCCACACCCCTCCCGATCAATATGACCCCCGTTTCGACCGTAGGAGGTCCGTTTCCTCCGTGTGCGTTACGCCAGGCCTCGTTTCCATCGCCTCTTCCGTCCAAGCCCTCCCGATGAACACGACCACGCATTCCGTTCCGACCCAGCCGCGTTGCCTCCCGATGAACACGACGCATTCCGTTGCCTCCCCATGAACACGACGATGCTGTTTCTCCGTTCTGACCCAGCCATGTACACGAGCCCTCGCCGTACGTATGCGCGAGTAGGCGTTCAAGACCCCGCCCATATGTACACATACATGGCCGTATTTTCTTTCTTGCACCCTGGCCGTTGTACGTACGTGTACATGCTACGTGCGCGCCTCTACTACGACACGTGTGCGCCTCTACATCCACCAGTATATATGTACGTACACGTTCGCGATCAGAATGACAACACTACGTACGCTTCGACCAGGTGGGTCCCGACTGTCAGGCACTTCCTTGCGTGCGAAGGTGTAGCTGGTGGGTCCCAGCAGTCAGGGGGAAACGTTTTTTTCGTGAAATACGGTGGCCCGTCCGGTGGGTCCCTGCTGTCAGGTGGAGGAATCATTATTTTCCGTGTAATAAGGAGGCACTTCCTTGCTGCCGCCGTGGACCCAGCTGTCAGCCTCTCCACGTACAGTCCATGTCCGATGGAAGTCTTTCCTTCACCACGTTGACCACACTGCGCCGACAGCACCAGGGCGGTGGACGACGGCGAGGCCTAGGAAGGGGACGACGGGGAGCCGGGGAAGGCGCGACAGTGGAAGCCCACGCACGCGGGGAGAGGAGTATGAGGGTTCACTGGTTTGGCTACGGTGTGAGGCTTCCGTCGCCGCAGGGCCTAGCCAGCGGTGGGAATAGTAGGGGCGGTGAGGCCTCCACGGCAGCACAGCCGGCCATAGGAGGCAGGAGCATGCGGCACGACCGGCGCTTCTTTGGGCGGCTGGAGCAAGAAGACCAGAGGTTGAAGAAGCACTACAGCCGTTGGATGGACATCATACTGTCAATGGAGCTAGAATCGTGCATTATTGACTAAGTTGACAAAGCCCTCCGTCCCCGTCAACTTAGTAGGCCCACAAGTCAGCCTGCCACTATACTGGGTCCCAGCTAACAGGGGGAGTATTCTTTTTTTGCGTAATAAGGAGGCACTTCCTTGCGTGCGAAGATATAGCTGGTGGGTCTGAGCTGTCAGCGACGGTAATGTTTTTTTCGCGAAATACAGAGGCCCTTTCGGTGGGTCCCTGATCTCAGGTGGAGGAATCATTATTTTGCGCGTAATAAGGAGGCATTTCCTTGTGTGCGATCGTGGACACAGCTGTCGGCCTCTCCATGTACAGTCCACTTTAGATGCATGTGGGTCGTTGACCACGTTGACCAGGCCGCACCGAGAGCACCAGGGCGGTGGACGACGGCGAGGCCTAGGAAGGGAACGAAAAGGAGGCAGGGAAGACTCGGCAGTTGTTTCCCACGCGGAGGGGAGTACGACTGTACGGGGGTTTACTGGTTCGTCTGCCGTCGCCGGAGAATAACAGCAGGTGTGGGTGAGTAGAGGGATGGCTAGGCCAGCGATGGGAGTACGGTGGGGCGGTGAGGCCTGCGCGGCAGCAGAGCGGCCGCGGGGAGGAGGGAGCAGGCAGTCCCGCCGGCGCCTGTTTGAGCGGCTGGAGCAGGAAGAGCAGAGATTGAAGAAGCACGGCGGCCGTTGGATGGACATCCAACAGTCACTGCTTGTGCGTTAACCTTTTTTTAGGAAAGCCTCAAATCTGTGGAAAATAGCATACAACCCATCTGCCATTATTTCTAATAATTTTCAGCCCATTTGCTAATTCTTAAGGTTTTTTTTGGAGCCCATATTCTTTTTGTTAGCATTACAGCCCAAATTGTGGCCACGGTTAAAAAATTATATGAAATTTTGCATATTTTGGTGCGGTCCGAACTGTTTTTAATCCTGAAATTTTGACTCACATTCAAACTGATTTTAAAAATAAATGTATATCAATATAAAATCCAACAAATTCTCCACGCATAAAAATTAATGTAATTTAAAATCTTGAAATGAAAAAAAAGATATTTGAAACTAATTGCCGGTTTGATGTGTTTTAAAAATGTACGGCCCATTTCTCATTACTGATGGGCCATTTTCTTGGCCAGTCGAATGAAAGCTCTCCTCGTCTTGAAAGATTTGCAGCGCAACAGGCCTGACAAAGCGACTTACTTGGCAAATCACAAAAAAATTGGGCTGTGGCCGTGGACCCAGCTGTCAGCCTCTCCACGTACAGTACTCTTCCGAAGGAAGTCGTTCCTTGACCACGTTGACCACGCCGCGCGGAGAGCACCACGGCGGTGGACGACGGCGAGGCCTAGAAAGGGGACGACGCGGAGCCGGGGAAGATGCGGCAGTGGAAGCCCAAGCGGAGAGGAGTACGAGGGTTCACTGGTTCGGCTGCGGTGTGAGGCTGCCGTCGCCGCAGGGCCTGGCCAGTGGTGGGAATAGTAGGAGCGGTGAGGCCTCCGCGGCAGCACAGCCGGCCACGGGAGGCAGGAGCGTGCGGCACGACCGGCGCTACTTTGGGTGGCTGGAGCAAGAAGACCAGAGGTTGAAGAAGCACTACGCCCGTTGGATGGACATCGTACGGTCACTGGAGCTAGAATCGTTAATATTGACTAAGTTGACAAAGCCCTCCGTCCCCGTCAACTTTGTTGGCCCACAAGTCATCCTCCCACTATGGTGGGTCCCAGCTAGTAGGGAGTATTCATTTTTTTGTGCGTAATAAGGAGGCACTTCCTTGCATGCGAAGATATAGCTGGTGGGTCCGACATGTCAGTGGGGGGAACGTTTTTTTTGCGAAATACAGAGGCCCTTCCGGTGGGTCCCAGCTGTCAGGTCCTCGCAAAAAAGGGAAAGAAAATCAAAGACTTGGGAAGGCGTACAGAACAAGCTAGTGTACCAGTAAAGAGACGTTGCCGAGTTTTAGAAAAAAGAAAGACATGCTCCTGTAGCTGGTTCGAATCCAAACCTAGACTATGACTATATATGGTGCTATGCTACTCTGCAAGTAATGAAACTGACATATCCAACATTCGCTTCTCCTCTTCTCTACTTACTCTGCCTAGCATCAGAAGCTCTGGCCGCAGCAACCATGTCCGCTGGCTGCTCGTCCACCTGCTCTTCAGCAGGCAACAACCAGATATGCGCCAAGTCGCAACCCGTACCATCGCATGTGGGTCTCATCACACCCTCGCCGGCACGCGCACCGCAGCCGATTGCTCATCGCAACCCGCTGCCGTTGGTGTGGTGCCACTGCTGCAAATCACACAGAGTCATCCGTCGCGTCTCAACCACAATCCCAACCCTGGCCGAGTCTTCTACAAATGCCCGAATCATGGGGTAATAATATGTTTAAGTGTTGTTCTGCTGCTTTCAGTTGCTGATTTTTTTAATAGTTTGGTTGATGATCTACCAATTTGATTTGTGCAGAAAAGGGAAGATTCATGTGATTTGTATTTCTGGGAAGTTGCTGATGTGGGGGAATGCAACTACGCTGATTATTTGGTTAGCCGAGGAATCCCAATACCAGTAGGTTGGGGTGTTGGACAAGTAACTGAAGGAACGCAAGAAGAGGAAGATGCAGAGCAGAAGGTTAAAGATGTAGTTCCTCTAATCATGGCCAAGAAACAGCTGCTGAACGGCCTTGACAGCAATGAGGAGATGAAAGAGCTTGTGAAGATAATGGGCAAAATCGATGTGCTCTATAGGATGATTGTCTCTTTATTTGCAGTGTATGTAGCACTCGTGATGTATTCAGTGGCTACGACATGAGCACTTTGCTGAAACTAGTAATGAATGAAACCTGTGTAGCAGGCTGGGCGTAGTGTTTTGAACATCTAATGATTTCTATTAACGGAAATCAGCGGGTATCCCCTTTTGCTCATATAAATAAATAAATAAATAGCAGAGGCCCTGTCGGGTCAACTTTGTTCTCATTTGAAGACGTCGAGCAAATTGCAGTCCAACAGCAAACTATGTCATCAAATTCAAGTTTCATAGCCAAATATGAGTACAACTAAACAACAATGTCATCATGTTTTAGTTGTCATACAATCACCAAACACAAATCAGCATACATAACAAGTGATGTTCTCACAACAAAATACTAAACAACATGTTCATCAGGTTTCAGTTGTCATAGAAAACACAATTTCACATAGTAGATAAAAAACGTCTTCTGACAGGCAAATACGACAAAAGCAATGTAATCATCATCCGCAGCAGCAGCGTTAACATCTTCGCCATGTGTATCAGTCTGAATTGTAATTCCCCATGGTGTCATCTTCTTCTTCGTCCTCAACGTCCTCGAACGTTGGCTTCTTCTTGATCAACTCTTTTATGTCCACAGCACGACAGGCAATCTTTTCGCCGGCGTCATTGACGTGATGGTTCTCAAAGATATTAGGAACATCTGTGTTATCTTGTACATCAGGAGCAGTGTAAGCATCATCTTGTTGTGCAACTTCATTAAACGAATTCCTCTGCTCAAACCTTTGCAATACTCTCCAATCATCGCTATGTGCAAATGTGTCTTCCAAGAAAAATATCTGTGTTGCTTGATTTGCCAAAATAAAAGGCTCGTTGGTCTGGTATGCCGCCTTGACATTGATGGATTTGAAATAATCATCAGCTCTGGGTTTTGCGATCCTGGAAAACAGGTTATACCAACGACAGCACAACAGAACCACACACTGATGATCCTCGAAACTAGAGATATACTGCAACTGAACAATGCCTGTTATGTTAGCATACATTTCACTTGTCTCTTTGTCATACGTATCCGTGCTCATGATGGCACTGTTTTGTGTCTTCCTGCCTTCGTCTCGTGCAAGGGTGTTGTAGCGCACATCTCCAACAACGCAAGATTCATAATGTCTTACCCGAGTATCAGGACCCATTGCTAGTGAGTAAAGGGCATCATCAACTGCCTGCCCATCCTCTCGCATCTTCTTAACCTATGGTTAGAAAATAGACAAGCTGATCATCTTATGTACTCAATATATTAAAAAACTGACAGTGCACTTCAAAAGCTTACATGGTTCTTGAACCATTTCGCAAATCCCGCCATAACCAGTTTGTCAATGTTTCTTGGATTTTGCGACAGTAACTCCTCTTTGTAGATGCTGCACAACATAGTGATCGCGTCAAACATCTAATATATAAGAATGTGCTGCAAGTTTGGTAGATTACGATGTATAAGCTGCAGTACTGCACTTACTTGATATAAGTAGTATCTCAGGACAGTTATTCAACACATACCAAACCATTTTGTCCAAATGTTTAGGTTTGTCCTCTTGTCGACTCTTCCCTGTAACTCGAACAGAATAATCAAAAACATTGAGCCCGGGATTGTCTTCACCCACCTCTTTGCTAAGCTGATCAGTTGTTTCAATGTATTTTGAGCAGAATGTCAACGCTTCTGTAGCAATGTAGGCCTCTGCAATGGAACCCTCGGGTCTAGCTCTGTTCCTGACATAGCCCTTGAAAGTGCCTAGCCGCCTTTCAATAGGGTACATCCAGCCATACTGTACTGGACCTCTAAGTAGTGCCTCATCAGGTAGATGAACAGCCAAATGCACCATCACATCAAAGAAGGCTGGAGGATATATATTCTCAAGGTCACATAGGATAGTTGGTATCTTGTCTCTAAGACGCTCCAAAGCATCTATCCTGATATTCCTACTGCAGAGTTCCCTGAAGAATTGTCCCAACTCTGCAACTGCTCTGTATAAGTCAGGGCGGCCCAATCCTCTAAGGATAACAGGTAAAATCCTTTGAAGTAGGACGTGGCAGTCATGAGTTTTCAACCCTTGTACCTTGTTTCCATCTGCACTGACTCTCCTTTCAGGGTTGGAAGCAAATCCATGTGGGAATCTCACACGTGACAGGACCTCGCAGAATTCTTTTCTTTTTACCTTGTCCAAGACGTACACAGCTGGTGTCATATCCCGTGGTTTACCTTCATCTTGCACGTGCAAATCCTGTCTGATACCCAGTGTGTCAAATCAATCCTAGATTTTAAGGTATCTTTCGTCTTGCCTTCAATATTATGAAGTGTGCCGATAATGCTGTCACATATATTTTTCTCGATGTGCATCACATCAAGATTATGCCGCAGATCCAAATCTTTCCAATACTCCAAGTCCCACAAAGTGGACCTGCGGGTAAACAATAATCTCTCTTCTGCCCTGCCACGCTTCCTTTTCCCGCTACCATTATCAGGATGGTTTCCTGGTGTAATATGCCTGACCTTCTGTAATTCCACTTGCAACTCATCGGCGGTGAGCCTCTTTGGCGCATCACGGTTTTCATGCTTTGTATTGAACACATGTCCTCGGTATTTTCTAGGAAGCGGCTTGTCCTTGGCAAGGAAACAACGGTGTCCAATGTAACAGATCTTGCTAAGTATTGCGTATGACAGCGGATTCCTGTCACAGCGAACACATGCATTGTAACCATGTGTCGTTCGCCCTGACATAGTGCCCAAAGCCAGATAATCATGGATGCACCAAATTATAACAGCACGCGAAAAGAAATCAGCTGATGGGCTGCTATATAGGTCTCGAGTGAGAACACCCTTCCATAGCTGTTGAAGTTCCTCCCCAAGAGGCTCCATGAACAAATCAAAATCCTTTCCAGGACTTTTTGGACCTGGGATGAGCAAGGCCATCATGTAGTTTGATTCTTTGGTGCAGACATTTGGAGGCATGTTGTAAGGGATAACAAGCACTGGTCACATGCTATATGTGGCGCTCTACTGGCCAAATGGGTTAAATCCATCTGAAGCTAAGCCAAGTCTAATGTTTCTCAGGTCAGCAGCAAACTCTTTGTGTTTATCATTGAAGCTTTTCCACTCACTACCATGAGATGGATGGCTCATTACATTCTGATCTCTGTACTCCTGGTTCCTAGAATGCCACAGTACATCCTCTCTTGTTTCAGCATCATGAAACAACCTCTGCAATCTTGGTGTAATTAGAAAATGTCTCATAACATTATGAGGAATTCTCTTCACAGCATTGCCATCTTTCCATCTTGATGATTTGCATTTCGGCATTCACTTAAGTTGGCATAATCCTTCCGGAACAGAACACAATTATTCTTACAAACATGGATCATATCATATCCAATTCCAACTGCACGAAGGAAATTCTTCATTTTACTGTAGGTGTGTGGCAGCTCAGACGCATCTAGGAAAGATTCGGGAAAGCAGCCAACATCGCATCGAATGATTTGTTGGTCATCTGCTCAGATGTCTTCACCTGAAGAAAGGTGACCATAGCTGAGAATACTGACAGCTTATTTCCTGGGGTGACAGCAAAGTTGCATTGTTCCAACATGCGGGCCCACCATTTTTCTTCTGCAGGTGAAAGTTCACGGAATGCACGAGCATTTCGTAGCATTATTTCAATGTTGGTCAAACTAACTGGCTCCGCCACCACCTCCTCCTCCCCTCCTCTTCCACCTGAGCATCAGGCAGATCAAGATGGTGATCTGCTACTTCCAAGTAGTCAATAACATTGACGTTCACAGCTTCACCATGATGAACCCACCTAGTATATGTGACCGACATCCCATACAAGTGTAGATGATTTTGCACAGTTGACTGGGGTCTTGTAACTGAATTCATACAACTGCTACACGGGCAGAGCACATCTGATTTCGGACCACCGTACTCAGCTCTGATAAAGTTCATGAAGTTTTCAACCCCCTCAACATATGCAGTGGAGAATCTTCGAGCAGAATTATCCAAGTCCTTTCCATCTGTTAGACATACAAATTAGTTCTTCTACTAGATATTACAGGAAAAACATATATGCTTTTTTATGAAGTCTAGAAAAAAATACCTAGGTCGATGTCTAAAGCTATGGCAAGATATTTGGATGAGCAGATCTAAGTAACGAAATATATGTAAAGCTAATTCAGCAAACAGATTTGAGTGCCAAATTATGGCAGGCTGTTTCAGCAGTCAATGAGGCCGAGCACACAGCCATCGAACTATCAAAGGCCATCGCAGCAACAAAGATCGAGTATAAAACGGTGTAGAGCTATTTCACCTAACAAATTGGCTACTAGACCATGGCAATCTACGTCATAATAAATATATGGCAGGATATTTTAGCAACTAATCGGCCTTGGCATGCCATCTCAGCTAAGCAGATTGAGTGCAGAATAGGGCAAGGAAGCTTCTTAAGCAGAGCATAGTGACAGTAAACTACTTCGGCAAACAGTGAGATTAACAGCGTCTATCAGCTAACATTCAGCGCTACACCGACATGAATGGGGCCTCAGTCTAGAATGCGCGTACCGTTGGTGAAGCTGACCACCGTGCGTCTCCACACGAACGTCACCAGCGGTGGCGGCGCTGACCGCCGTGCGCCTCCACAAGAACGTAGCCAGAGGTGGCGGCACGGCTAGAGGACGGCAGCCTACGAGAGCGTACTATGGGAGCGAGAGGATCGCCGAACCGCAGCGCCGACGTATCGGTGCGGCGGGGAGGGCGGCTTTGGCGGAGTGAATGGAGTGGAGGGGGACAGGGGGAGGGGGTTTGGGGAATATTATTGGCTAGTTGGCCGAAGGGCGGTTGAATCGGATTTGGGGGGAATTTTTGGGTGTGGGGGGGGGATGATTTTCGCGCGGTGGGCGGGGGGAGTTTGGCGCATGGTCGGTTTCTCCAAGTGCAGTCCCATGTGTCAGTGAAGAGGCAAGCCGAAGCGCTCCGTTTGCGTGAGCCGTGTGCAGGACCGAACGTGTGTGGGGTGCAATGCGACCGCGACAGGAGTGCTGTGAGTGTACCACATTTTTTCCTTTTAAACTAGGTGCTTCGCCCCCACAAAAAAAAATCTCTTGCTTCGCGCGATCCATCGATACTAATACTAGTAATCCAGTAATCCCGACTAAAACGGCGCGGCCGGGTCTTTTCCCGCGTGATATGCTGGGAGGTTGGCTTAGTTGGGTTTTTTAGGACGAGTAATGCTACACCTACGTAATCCCAGTTACGTAATTAACGTAATGTGAAATGTGTGAGCTGTTGATTGTAGATTGGGGGAGGGAGGGGCCCACCACCATGAAAATCAGGGGAGGAGAGAGAGGCAATTTACGTTAACCCTTTCGTAGGTTCCCGTAGATGTAGAAAGATGTGTCCGATCCTGCAATATAGGCCGTCCGATCTATATCTAACGGATAGGAAGGAAACTATGACAATTTACCCGCACTCCTCTCCACATTCGCAGATAAGGCTTTCCCTCGTTCATCCTTTTCTCCCACAAGATCATGATCTTCCATGCAACGCACGGGCATCTTTCTAGTACTCCTACAATATGTATATTATTGTGAAAGTTCATATACACCGGCCGAGATTAATGCAAATACGACAGATTTTCATTACATTTCGAACTTTTATAGGACAAAAAAAATAAAAGTAACCCGACCCTAAACCTATTCTACGGCGGCGATCGACGTCCTCCATCTGTGATCTCCATGTACGGGGGCGGGGTTCAAGACCCGTGAAGTGAAGGTGCGGTCTCCGGCGAGGAAAAGTAGAACACGGGAGACGGACCGGCCAGTTGGCACACCATGCCCTGCCGCCTCCCATGCCCTACTCATCCTCGGAGGAGTCCCCGACCTCGGCGGTGCCGGACATTGGACGGCGGCAAGTAGGACGCATGGCTGACGGTGCTCCCGTCGTCGGCCGCCAGCGTGGCCACCGCTTGTGCGGCGACTTTAGCGAGGGCGGCAACCTCGAGCTCCATCCCCGAAGACAAGCTCTCCCGCAGAGCGTTCGCACTTGCAGTCATGGCGGATGTGGTTCCAGGTAGGAGGACGATGCGCTATGGTGTGGAGGTTAGCTGGGCGTTGCCGCTTTAAGTAGCGCATTCCGGTGAGGCCAAGCGTCCGGGTGCGTCATTAAGTCGCCGGACTTGTTCCTCGGGCACCGAGCCTCTTAATGACGACATACGAACGGACGGCATGAATGCGGGCAGCTGGCGCCGGCTGGGAACGCACCACGCGACGGCATGAGGGACGAGGGTTTTGGTGTGCCAGGGTAGTCAGCTGCGGTCGTGGCAACGTTGGAGATGCCCTTTGCTCACATGCGATCCCCGCATGTCATTGAAAAAGCAAGACGACCTGGCATGGTCTCAAGTCCAGAGGATTTAGTTGGCCGCGCTACACCACAACGCGGACGCGTTGCAGCGCCCTGTGCATCCTCGACGAGCCGGGTGTTGGGGTGTGTTTGGATTGTGGCCAAAGTGCACCTTGCCAAAATTTTGGTCATGACCAAAAGATTGGTCTTTGTTTGGATGGTTGCCATTTTTTTGGCATGCCAATGAACTCTAGCCAACTCTAGTTCATTTTTCTTGCCAATGTCGGCCAAATCATGGGCAACCAATACCTCAACCAAAATTTTGGTCATGACCGAAAGATTGGTCTTTGTTTGGATGGTTGCCATTTCTTTGGCATGCCAATGAACTCTAGCCAACTCAAGTTCATTTTTCTTGCCAATGTCGGCCAAATCATGGGCAACCAATACCTCAACCAAAATTTTGGCTACCCAATGCTTTGATGGGGCAACCTTGGGCACAAACCAAACATACCGTTGGTCGTACCATAGCACTAACGCCACCCTCGGCAAACTGAAACCGACCGTGTCTAGCGACGATATGAGCGTGTCGCTCACCGCGGTCGCCGTGTCTAGAGGCGGTGCTGGAGATGCGCCCCGTTGTTGGCCCCAACGACCCACATGAATGGTTGTCGATGGCAAGGAGGTCGTGGGCCATCTCCTCCATTGGACTAGTCTGCGCTACGTCGTCCCGACGGGTGTGCCCCACATGTCGGTTTCCCTGTTTTCCCGGCCATATTCGAGCGTCAGTGCTCCGCGTTGCGCATTAGGCCTTTCACTATGTAGGCCAAGAGAGACAACTTATTGTTTATTTGAGCCGTTCAAGTATAATCATGTGGCATTTGCTTATTTCTCATTCCTCTCCAACCCTCTTCTCCATCGATCATGTCGCCCTCCAGTCGAGTCCATCCTCCCGCATGCCTCATTTGAACATTCTGCCGAGTATCATTCGCATGTACCCACCCTAGTCCTCTTTCAATAGATCTCCGGACCCCGAGATGAAATCGAGAGGGAACGAGTGGGGGCACGTGATACCTAAGGCGGATTCAAATTTTTGAACCGGTGATCATAGCATCTGCAAATCATATATAAAGGGTATTCAATGTTCGTTTCGTTTTTGAACATACAATATACTCCCTCCTATCCTTTCTACTCCCTCCTTCCATCTATATTGGGCCTAATGCATTTTTCAAGACCTCCTTTGACTATTGACAAGATTAATAGTACATGACATGTATAATGCGAAAATTATATCATTGGAAGCTCCTTTCACATACGAATTTGATAGTATGCTTTATTTAAGTTGCATGTCATATATTATTTCTCTACCTTTTGGTCAAAGTTAGCCTCGAAAACGCATTAGGCCCTATACAGATGGAAGGAGGGAGTAGTTTACATATAAGTTTTATGTGTAGTCAGAGTATATCTACTTTGATAAAAAAGGTATCAACATTCAACAACGCCCAATCAATATTGTTAGATTCGTACGTACTCCTAGATTTGTACTCGAGATGGTTTCCAATTTGACATGACAAGATTAATAGTACATGAGATGTATAATGTGAAAATTATATCATTGGAAACTCCTTTCACATACGAATTTGACCGTATGCTTTGTGTAAGTTGCATGTCATATATTATTACTCTAACATTTGGTCAAAGTTAGCCTCGAAAAACGCATTAGACCCTGTATGCTTTGTGTAAGTTGCATGTCATATATTATTACTCTAACATTTGTGTAAGTTGCATGTCATATATTATTACTCTAACATTTGGTCAAAGTAGTATAGTGGAAGTGGATCCTCTGACGTAGGTATCCCTGCCTTACCCTCCCTTTCGGTCACTTACTGGCGGACCCCATGCTTGCTAGGCCCCGCATGTCAGTTACTCAATGGGTTCGGCCACGTCAGGGGATCCTCATCCGTAGTAATACTCCCTCCGTTTTTATTTACTCCACATAAAACAGAGGGAGTGGTGGTATAATAAATGATGCGGGCGGGGGAGGGGGAGGGACGTCGGTTTGCTCTTAAATGCGGTCCCACAAGCGAGCAAAAACGCAAGACGAAGCGCGTTCCATTCGGTGGGCGATGTGGAGGGTCCAGCGTGCCGGGCTGCAACGCGAACGCGATAAGAGCGATGTATAGTCAAAACCGATTGACCGGTCGTCACCGGAACCACTATTCACACCAGAACCTTCGCTGCTCGGCCTACGCTAGCCACTGCCCTAAAACCACACCAAATATCCAGCCCATTCCCCCACCTTTCGATCCCCTAGCCCGCATCAAGCGTCCCCTAGTTCACCGGAAAGCCATGGTGCACCGCGAGATCACTTACTACAAGATGCCGACGCCGGAGCGCCGCGCAGAAATCGCGGTGGCGGTCGGCGCCACAGACCTCCGTTCCCAAGCTCGCTTTGCGGCGGGCCAATCCCCGAGTTCTCTGGAGCCAAGCTACGAGGAGGAGGAAGCCGATCCAATGTTCATGGCGGAGGTCGCGGCGCAGAAGGCCTCCGATGGGTATGAGATGATGGACATCAACTTCGTGCCGGCGTCCGAGTCCTGCATGGTGCAGGCGGACCAGCGGTTCAACATGGCGATACTAAAGGAGGACCGGGAGGCAGAGGCTCAACTCGACGCGGAGCGCGCACATGCCGCTGCCATCGAGGCTCTCCTGCAGGCGGAACCGGATGTCGTGGATGTGAACCGGGCGGCGGAGGCTCAACTTGAGGCGGAGCGCGCGGATGCCGCTGCCATCAAGGCCCTCCTGCAGGTAGAACCGGACGTCCTGGACTTGAACCGGGCGGCGGAGGCTCGACTCGACGCAAAGCGCGCGGATGCCACTCTCATCGATGCCCTCCTGCAGGTGGAACCAAACGTCCTAGACTTGAACCGGGCGGCGGAGGCTCGACTCGACGCAGAGTGCGCAGATGCCGCTGCCATCGAGGCCCTCCTGCAGGCGGAACCAGACGTCCTTGACTTGAACCGGGTTGTGCTCTCGTCTGTGTAGAGCGCCCGCATGCTCCGCTTGAACGAGTAGCTGGAGGCCGAGGACAACCACGGTGTGGAGACACACGTCGGCAGCGCTGGCTGGTTCGCGCCGGCAGCCAAAGACGACGAGGCCGTCTCTTTCCGCGAGCAGTGATAGTTTTTCTTTATGTTGTTGTTTTCATGGATCTTTTGCTGTGTAAAAACATATATTTGTTATGCAAGTCGCCTGACTTGGGTCAGTCTACCATTTCAGGCGGTTGGATGAATATCCTACGTCTCCTAACCCTTCTTTCCTTCTTCCTCACCTCTTCTTCTTCCCCAACAGACCACCGCACGGGCTGTACGGATACTCCCCAACATGCGGTTGGATAAACATACTCTATGAACGAAAATTATGTGTCAGCGATAGGATGGCTGAGTTTGGTGTGTTCACATGCGACAACACGTGTCAGTGAGGGTGTGTTCCCTTAGTTGGGTTTGCGGCGTGCAGGAGCGACTGTGTGAGGGTGCGGTGCGACCGCGGCGTGTAGGAGCGACCGTGTGAGGGTGCGGTGCGACCGCGATAGCCGTGCGCAAGTGTACCTCCTTCTCATTTTGAAAACTTTAGGCAAGCTTGGCAAAAATGTGTGGCGAAGTTTGGCAATGCAAGGCCTAGACCCAAACAGGATGAGTACGTACTCCCTCCGTTTCTTTTTAGTACGTACTAGGAGTACTAGTGTTAAAAAAGAAAGGCTGGGTTTTCCTTCGCGGGATTTAATCGATACAAAACCTCGTTTCACGTGTCAATTAATGCGTATTTTCTTCTCCAAATACCAAAGAGCTAACCATCTCACTCCTCATCGCTTGATTAATGCAGCGCCATGCAAACCAACCTTCTCACTTCCGCATGCATGCAGGGGATATTAATGTCCTTGGTTGCTAACCCCATCAATTTTGCCTCGATTAGTGTTAGTGGCCCTTTGCAAATTGTAATTTTGATATACTAGCCTTGTGTACAAAAAAATGGAGGTAGTAACTATATTTGACTTCCTTCCCCATTGCGGTGACGTCGACGATATTTTTTTGTGGTGGTTTGGCGAAGTGCGTTCGACGGAGAACAACATTTGCATCCAGGAAGTCCTTTACTAGTACTACTAGGAGTAACTAATGCGGTGAGATGGCTTCTCGAAGAAGACGATGGAGAAGCGGAGTCAGCGAAGCGTGAAATGATGGTTGCTTCGTCCGTGCTTTTGTGATTTGACGCATCACTGCTTTGTGATTTGTGATAGAAGGGACAGGGGAGTAGACTCTGTGCTCTATACTATAGTACTACATGCGTCCAAGCATGGGAGAAAGAGGAGAGACGTTGCATTTTTCTATTCCTTCAATCAATGAATCACAGAGCTTCGGTTCCATCTTTTTTGCTTTGGCAACACCGTCCACAATGCTTCCCACGATGCCAAAAGCTATTTTCACATTTGGCTACACATTGTGGATGCCCTTAACCGTACCACTTGGTTTTGCTCCTGTGTGCTATCTATACAAATCTCAATTATATTGATCTAAAAAACTATAGAATCGAGATTAGTAAAAAGGAGGTGATTTTGCCGCGCGGATGGCGGGGGAGGTTTGTTATTTGAGCAATGCTACATCCACGTAATGGTTTACGTAAAGTTACAAACTGATGTGATGTGGGACTATTTGATTGGATTAAAGGAGAGGATTAGGCCCACCCCACCTGAAAATCAGGGGGGCATATATTGATTAGATGGAAAGTATACGTAGCAGCTACGTAGCCCTTTGTAAGTCTAGGATTAGGCTTCTTATTTTCGGAGGACGTTGTCCTAGCCGTTTTGCTAACATGCGGTCCCTCGTGTCAGTGCTTTACCAAGCCGATCCGCGTCCCACATGAGGCAGAACAACGGTAGAAGAAACACATGGTTAAGTTGAAGAAGATGAGGGAGAAGCGGATTCAGCAACGAGTGAAATGATGGTTGCTTCGTCCCTCCAACTTAACTGCGGGAAAGGTGCAGCTTTGTGATTTGACGCCTCATTGCTCATTACTATGCCGGCGCCATGACTGGGGTGCTTCACCCCGGCTGCTCTGCACTGTATTCCAGTATGGCACGTGGACCCAGTAGCTTGATGTCCCACATGTCGGCGAAAGGGACTAGAAGATTTATGAAAGCGAGCGCTCCACTCTTACGACGGAGGAGTAGACGACACGACGGCCCAGTGAACTGTCACTTGTATTGTATAGTACTAGTATAGTTTTGTTGTTTCGCATGATCCATCGATACAAACCCGATTAAACAGGAAAGGGCGGGATTTTTCCCGCGCGCTAGATGATGCTGGCCATACATTTCAAAGGCAATTTTAATGTATGCAAACTGAATAATTATAAGTAACAATATGATATCTAGTAAAACTAAAAACACATATGATTTATTGTGTTAGAGTGTAGTAGTAGTGTTGTATTGCATAGTTGTTAGATGTAACATGCGAGAACGTGTAGAGATGTAGTTTTGGAGGGCCTATAGAGAGAAAAGCGTAATACGGTCACCGAACTTCAGAATAAGCTGATTACGGTCACTATATATGTTTTGCGGTGATTATACGGTCACTAGCTCACAGCTCAGCATCAGATTGCACTCTGTTGACCGGCCAAATAGTCTGCGTGGCGCCATGTTGACTAGTTAAATTGACCACGTTTGTTGTGGGTCCCACCTGTCAGTTCGCATAGGCAAAAGGTCAGATAAACGCAAATTTACGCAGGCGTCACAAGGCTCCAATCCATGCGCGGGAATCACCTGGTTGTGTATGTGTCTGTCAGGGCCTGATGTGTGCGCATGCACGTGTAGGTTGAGCACTTGAGCGTGAGAGTGTGTGTTGGTCGTGTGGTGTACTAGTGTGTGCATGCATGCGTGCATGTGTGCATGTGAGTGTTGCGGGCGTGCGTGTGAGTGTTGCGTGCGTGCGTGGCTGCGTGTGTACGTGTGAGTGTTGCGTGCGTGCGTGGGTTCATGTGTTTGTGTGAGTGTTCTGTGGATGCAGTTCGTGTGCATGCGTGCGTGTGTGTATAATCACCACACCAGCTCCTGTGTGTTAAAACAGACGGCTCGGCATACCAATACAAGGCCACCTTGTCCGATGTGCCCGCGGTCATGACTTCGAACCACCGTCCAAATATATTTTTGTCGTTTGTTTTCATTCTTACTAGCAAGATGCCCGTGCGTTGCACATAACATCAAGATGCATTTGTATGACTTGTTTATCTTGTGAGAGAAAAGGATGAATGAGGGAAGGCCTTATTTGCAAATGTGGAGAGGTGTGTGGTTAACTTTTTGCAAAATTGCCATAGTTTCTTTCCTATCCGTCAGATATAAATCGGACGGCCTATATTGCAGGATGGCAGGCACACCATCATCACCAACTCTGTTTTTTATAAGAGTGTATTTTATGTATTTTATAAGATTGTAGATGTAGAGTAGATACAAGTCGACAGGTGGGCACGATGGTAGTGAGATAATGTGATGCAACACTAGAGGTGCCACGTGGAGCGTTTAACTCGTCAACTAGTCATGTCATGAGCAAATACAGAGTTGTATGGTGAGCCTGTGACTGCATAATAACCACTAAACATAAATGGTGACCGTAATGAGTGGATTCTGAAGTCCAATGTACGTATCGTGCTTTCGCTTCAAATACAATGATCGTCATTGCATATATCGCGAGAGAAAGGTGAAACATGCGTGAATTTTCTGGGGGGCTTACTTTTAGAGGACCTGGAGATAGTTTTGTATGCATACGTGAAAGGGCGTATATGGGGTATGCGATGGAGAGAGATGCTCTTCGTTTATCTTTATTATGACTAACTTTGTATATAGTATAAAAATATACAAATTCATAGTGCGGAATAAATATCATTGTGGGCACCATGCAATGCAAATTAGCGTTCGTATTCCTCCATATAACTTTGTAATGTTGTATATATGTAGAAACTCTAAAATATTTTTTTGGCCGCACTTTATTCAAAAGGAATGTTGTATGCGAAATAAACGTGAAGAGAGGGCTTTTTAGATCAATGGGGTACATGATGTAACATGTGTAAATGTGTAGTTGATGCATTTGGCGGGGCCTAGAGAGGTATGTGTGTGTATTACGTATTCGAGAGAGGCATGGATAGAGGGGCCGACGGGGGGGCGTGGGAGAGATAGCACGAGAAATGAGAGTGGTCTAGAGAGAGAGAGACGAATATGACGTCACGACAAGAGATTCCATTCTGTTGAGTGTGTATATGCAAGGGGGGAGGGAATAGAGGAACCAGGAGAAATTTTCTATGTGTGTGGTGTTTGCGTTGGTATTTGTGGGTGTGAGAAGATAATGAGACATGGGGGCAGAGGGTGTGTCACCGCGTGAGGTCCGGTGAGTCGAGGTGAGGCCCTTCGTTCTGTTCCGTCCTGTGCCACATTGGTTGGCCCGTGACGCATTTAGGAAGACCCATGGATGATTAGTCGTACAAGACAAAGATAGCAGAATTGTGAAGGACTCTGTGTCCACTGACAAAGCCGGCTAGAATTTGTAACCCTAGGTTCTCGGACTAAGGTAACCCCTTTATCTCTGATATTACTATTCATCCAACCTAACTTTAAGGGGCATCCTACAGAATGCTCTGCTAGAATCATACTCGTCGATTAGGAAGAGAGGTGTGAGACAATGCGTGAGAGACAGTCGTAAAGATAATGTGCGTACATGAGACACGTAGGCAGGTCCATGTATATAGAAAGCGTCGATGAGGATTGTGCGTGTGTATGTTTGCGAGAGGAAGAGTGCTTGTGATAAAGGTTAGTGAAAACAGTTGTAAATGGTTACGAGAGAGAGGGAGGGTTATATCTAGAGCATGTGTGCGAGAAAGACACCTCGGGAGAGAGTGTGTGAGCATGTGTGAGAGACCACCGATGGAGAGTGAAACTACACGTAAAAGACTGCTCTACACATTGATTAAAGATATAAGTTGTATCAAAATATTAGGATGGGATCATGATATTTGCAATTCGCGTAAGGGGCGGTCATTGATCCATCAGACATCTAGATTCTATCGAATTTGAGCATGTCTATGTTATTATTCGACACAATTGATCCACATAGTTAGTATTTTGAACTCCAGACAATGCATCACTTTAGCAATCGAATATAAACGTGAGTATAGTTCATGTTGTGTGTGTAAAGCACATTATACATACGAAAGTTACACAATGGACATTATAAATAGCTACTACCTATGAACTAGCATACATTTGAATTCAACTTAAGGTGGTTTAAAAAAATCGAATTCAACATGAAGTCCATTCAATTATTTGAATTTGATATCATGGCATTTGTAAACCATACCTAAATTATGGGGGCACCAATCTTTGCTCTGATTTTGTACATAATAGCATATGTAGTCGTGTACAAAATAGATTCAAATTTAGCTCCTCCATTCCAAAATAATCGTAGTTATAGGATTTTCAAGTGTCAAAATTCAAAAAGAAGCGGATAATTTAATGAGGTTTTCAAACATACAAGGTCAAATATAACGTTGTATATTTAGGTCAATCCTCATAGTTCAAGAGTACTCTAAACGTGAATGCTTGTGTTTCAAAATTTCGAACGAGGCGCCAAAAGAGCCTCTACTCGCCCGAAACCGCGTGAGACCAATGTTTGGTAGTACAAGGAAATTACTTTTCTAGTAACTCCGATCCGTGAAACCTACCGGACCGACGTCCAAAGGTCTAAACCGGGGTAGGTTTGTAGCTTCATCTAGACGCCACGCAACCACATCCGAAAAACATTCATACACAATGGCGCCTAAGCACACATGCGCACGGCCGAAATCGCTCCCGCCCACTATTTGGGACACCTGGGATTACCATCCTACCCCCGACCCACGGTAGGTCCCAAATTTAAGAGGGGGCAAAGTTTGTACTTTCCCCAAATTTCAAACAAGCGCGTCCCATTTTCTGTTCAAAAAAGCCAAAAACAAGCGCGTCCCAGACCGAAACATGGTTCCCCCCCCACCCGTCCAATTCCCCATTAGTACTCCGTGGGCGCCAAAACTACCTCTCCACCAGCCATGAAACCCCGGCGTCCTCCGTCCGCCACCCCATCCCACCCATCAACCGCCGCCCTCCTCCATCACGCCGGAGCCGATACCCCGACGTCGTCGTCCACCGCAACCTCAACCACAACGCCCTCCACGGCTAGTAGTTGAAGCGGAGGCCGAGCCGTTCGTACCCGAGCCAGTTCAACCACGCCGTCCTGCGCCTCACCACTGGCGCTCCAACTTCGCCACCCTCCACCGCACCGGAGCTGTTCCTGCTATGTGATGTCTACTACACAATCTTCTTCTTGTAGACGTTGTTGGGCTTCCAAGTGCAGAGGTTTGTAGGACAGTAGCAAATTTCCCTCAAGTGTATGACCTAAGGTTTATCAATACGTAGGAGGCGTAGGCTGAAGATGGTCTCTCTCAAGCAACCTTGCAACCAAATAACAAAGATTCTCTTGTGTCCCCAACACACCCAATACAATAGTAAATTGTATAGGTGCACTAGTTCGGCGACGAGATAGTGAAACAAGTGGTATATGGGTAGTAGATAAAGGTATTTGTAATATGAAAATATAAAAACAGCAAGGTAACGAATGATAAAAGTGAGCGTAAACGGTATTGCAATGATAGGAAATAAGGCCTAGGGTTCATACTTTCGCTAGTGTAAGTTCCCTCAACAATACTAACATAATTGGATCATAAAACTATCCCTCAACATGCAACAAAGAGTCACTCCAAAGTCACTAATAGCGGAGAACGAACGAAGAGATTATGGTAGGGTACGAAACCACCTCAAAGTTATTCTTTCCAATCAATCCACTGGGCTATTCCTATAAGTGTCACAAACAGCTCTAGAGTTCGTACTAGAATAACACCTTAAGATACAAATCAACCAAAACCCTAATGTCACCTAGATACTCCAATGTCACCTCAAGTATCCGTGGGTATGATTATACGATATGCGTCACACAATCTCAATTCATCTATTCAACCAACACAAAGGACCTCAAAGAATGCCCCAAAGTTTCTACCAGAGAATCACGACGAAAACGTGTGCCAACCCCTATGCATAGGTTCCCGATGTCACGAAACCCGCAAGTTGGTCACCTTAACATACATCAAGTGGCACGTGGTATCCCATTGTCACCACAGATATCCACGGCAAGACATACATCAAGTGTTCTCAAATCTTTAATGACTCAATCCGATAAGATTACTTAAAAGGGGAAAATCGATTCATTACAAGAGAGTAGAGGGGGGAAGAAACATCATAGGATCCAAATATAATAGCAAAGCTCGCGATACATCAAGATCATATCATCTCAAGAACACGAGAGAGAGAGAGAGATCAAACACATAGCTACTGGTACATACCCTCAGCCCCGAGGGAGAACTACTCCCTCCTCGTCATGGAGAGCGCCGGGATGATGAAGATGGCCACCGGTGAGGGATCCCCCCTCCGGCAGGGTGCCCGAACAGGGTCCCGGTTGACTTTTGGTGGCTACGGAGGCTTCTGGCGGCGGAACTCTCTATCTATTGTGCGTTCTGGAAGTTTTAGGTCACGTAGGTATATATGGGTGCAGGGAGGACGTCGGAGGAGCCACGGGGGTCCCACGAGACAGGGGCGCGCCCTAGGGGGGGCGCCGCCCACCCTCGTGAGCACCTCGTGTCTCCCCTGACGTGGGGTCCAAGTTCATCAGGTGTGTTTCCTTCCAAAAATAACTTCTCTAGTTGATTTCGTTTCGTTTCGACTCCGTCTGATATTCCTTTTCTTCAAAACACTGAAATAGGCATAAAACAGGAAATCTGGGCTGGGCCTCCGGTTAATAGGTTAGTACAAAAATAATATAAAAGTGGATAATAAAGCCCAATATTTCCCAAAACAGTAGATAATATAGCATGGAGCAATCAAAAATTATAGATACGTTGGAGACGTATCAAGCATCCCCAAGCTTAATTCCTGCTCGTCCTCGAGTAGGTAAATGATAAAAAAGATAATTTTTGATGTGGAATGCTAGTTGGCATAATTTCAATGTAATTCTTCTTACTTGTGATATGAATATTCAGATTCGAAAGATTCAAGACAAAAGTTCATATTGACATATAAATAATAATACTTCAAGCATACTAACTAAGCAATTATGTCTTCACAAAATAACATGGCCAAAGAAAGTTCATCCCTACAAAATCATATAGTTTAGTCATGCTCCATTTTCATCACACAAGAATGCTCTCATCATGCACAACCCCGATGACAAGCCAAGCAATTGTTTCATACTTTAGTAATCTCAAACTCATAAACTTTCACGCAATATATGAGCGCGAGCCATGGATATAGCACTATGGGTGGAATAGAATAATGAGGGGGTTATGTGGAGAAGACAAAAAGGAGAAAGTCTCACATCAACGAGGCTAATCAATGGGCTATGGAGGTGCCCATCGATTGATGTTAATGCAAGGAGTAGGGATTGCCATGCAACGGATGCACTAGAGCTATAAATGTATGAAAGCTCAACAAAAGAAACTACTGGGTGTGCATCCAACTTGCTTGCTCACGAAGACCTAGGGCACTTGAGGAGGCCCATTGTTGGAATATACAAGCCAAGTTCTATAATGAAAATTCCCACTAGTATATGAAAGTGATAACATATGAGACTCTCTATATGAAAAACATGGTGCTACTTTGAAGCACAATATATGAGACTCGCTATATGAAGAACATGGTGCTACTTTGAAGCACAAGTGTGGAAAAAGTATAGTAGCATTGCCCCTTTTTATTATTTTGCCTCTTTTTTTTGGCCTTTCTCTCTTTTTTTGGGACAATGCTCTATTGAATGATGATCATCACACTTCTATTTATTTACAACTCAATGATTACAACTCGATACTAGAACAAAGTATGACTCTATATGAATGCCTCCGGCGGTGTATCGGGATATGCAATGAATCAAGAGTGACAAGTAAAAATTATGAACGGTGGCTTTGCCACAAATACCATGTCAACTGCATGATCATGCTGAGCAATATGACAATGATGAATGTGTCATGATAAACTGGATGGTGGAAAGTTGCATGGCAATATATCTCGGAATGGCTATGGAAATGCCATAATAGGTAGGTATGGTGGCTGTTTTGAGGAAGATATAAGGAGGTTTATGTGTTAAAGAGCGTATCATATCACGGGGTTTGGATGCACCGGCGAAGTTTGCGCCAACTCTCAATGTGAGAAAGGGCAATGCACGGTACCAAAGAGGCTAGCAAGGATGGAAGGGTGAGAGTGCATATAATCCATGGACTCAACATTAGTCATAAAGAACTCACATACTTATTGCAAAAATCTACAAGTCATCAAAAACCTCGGTACTACGCACATGCTCCTAGGGGGATAGATTGGTAGGAAAAGACCATCACTCGTCCCCGACCGCCACTCATAAGGAGGACAATCAAATAACACCTCATGTTTCAAATTTGTTACATAACGTTTACCATACGTGCACGCTACGGGATTTGCAAACTTCAACACAAGCATTTCTCAATTTCACAACTACTCAACTAGCACGACTTTGATATTATTACCTCCATATCTCAAAACAATCATCAAGTATCAAACTTCTCTTAGTATTCAATACACTCATAAGAGAATTTTATTATTCTTGAATACCTAGCATATTAGGATTTTAAGCAAATTACCATGCTATTTAAGACTCTCAAAATAATATAAGTGAAGCATGAGAGTTCATCTATTTCTTCAAAATAAAACTACCACAATGCTTTAAAAGATATAAGTGAAGCATTAGAGCAAATGACAAACTACTCCGAAAGATATAAGTGGAGATCAATGGGTAGTTGAATAATTATGCAACTATGTGAAGACTCTCAAACATTTAATAATTTCAGATCTTGATATTCTATTCAAACAGCAAGCAATACTAAATAAAATGACATCTAAGAATAGCAAACATCATGTGAAGAAGCAAAAACTTAGGATCAACCGATACTAACCGATAGTTGTTGAAGAAGAAAGGTGGGATGCCAACCGGGGCATCCCCAAGCTTAGACGCTTGAGAATTCTTGAAATATTATCTTGGGGTGCCTTGGGCATCCCCAAGCTTGTGCTTTTGTGTCTCCTTAATTCCTCTCATATCACGGTCTCCCTAAATCTCAAAAGCTTCATCCACACAAAACTCAACAAGGACTCATGAAATAAGTTAGTATAAACCATTGCCCAAACCTTATCATACTATACAGTAGCAAATCACTAAAATTATTATTCAACATTGAATACTAAATTCCTATGCATATTTAATAGTCCTATACTCAAATAGAATCATTAAAGAAGCAAACATATGGAAACAATGCAAACATAACAGCAATCTGCCTAAACAGGATAGTCTATAAAGAATGCTGCAACATCCATACTTCCATAGCTGCAAAAATTATGAAAGAAAATCCCCACTTTAGTAAATTTATCAGAGCTTAATATGCAAAAGGTTTCAACATTTTATCACATGCTGACTTTTCTAGGGAATTATTGCAACAGCGGTAAACTTTCTGTTTTCAAACAGCAACATGTATACTTGTAACATAGGCATAGTAAAGGCTATCAATGCCAATTTTATTGAAATAAAAGATGCAAAACATTGTTCTAAATAACAGAAAGAAAATCCTAACAAAATAAATTGACGCTCCAAGCAAAACACATATCATGTGGCGAATAAAAATATAGCTCCAAGTAAAGTTACCGATGAACGAAGACGAAAGAGGGGATGCCTTCCGGGGCATCCCCAAGCTTAGGCTCTTGGCTATCCTTGAATATTACCTTGGGTGCCATGGGAATCCCCAATCTTAGGCTATTGCCACTCCTTATTCCATAGTCCATCGAATCCTTACCCAAAACTTGAAAACTTCACAACACAAAACTTAACAGAAAACTCGTAAGCTCCGTTAGTATAAGAAAATAAATCACCACTTCAAGGTACTGTAATGAACTCATTATTTATTTATATTGGTGTTAAACCAACTGTATTCCAACTTCTCTATGGTTTATAAACTATTTTACTAGCCATAGATTCATCAAAATAAGTAAACAACACATGAAAAACAGAATCTGTCAAAAACAAAACAGTCTGTAGTAATCTGGATAAAACGTATATTCTGGAACTCATAAAATTCTCAAATAAATTGCTGGACCTGAGGAATTTATCTATTAATCATCTTCAAAAAGAATTAACTAAATATCACTCTCCAAATAAAAATGGCAGCAATTCTCGTGAGCGCTAAAGTTTCTGTTTTTGACAGCATGATCAACAAGACTTTCCCCAAGTCTTCCCAAAGGTTCTACTTGGCACAAACACTAATTAAAAGCATATAACCACATCTAAACAGATGCTAGATGAATTATTTATTACTAAACAGGAGCAAAAAGCAAGGGACAAAAATAAAATTGGGTTGCCTCCCAACAAGCGCTATCGTTTAACGCCCCTAGCTAGGCATGATGATTTCAATGATGCTCACATAAAAGATAAGAAATGTAACATAGAGAGAGCATCATCAAGAATATGACTAGCACATTTAAGTCTAACCCACTTCCTATGCATAGGGATTTTGTGAGCAAACAACTTGTGGGAACAATAATCAACTAGCATAGGAGGGCAAAACAAGCATAACTTCAAAACTTTAAGCACATAGAGAGGAAACTTGATATTATTGCAATTCCTACAAGCATATGTTCCTCCCTCATAATAATTTTCAGTAGCATCATGAATGAATTCAACAATATAACCAGAACCTAAAGCATTCTTTTCATGATCTACAAGCATGCAAAATTTACTACTCTCCACATAAGCAAAATTCTTCTCATCAATAGTAGTGGGAGTAAACTCAACGAAATAACTATCATGGAATTGAAAATTGAAATCAAGATGAAAAGTTTCATTGTTATCATTATTCTTTAAAGCATATGTGTCATCACAATAATCATCATAGATAGGAGGCATGCTTTCATCATAATAAATTTGCTCATCAAAACTTGGGGGATAAAAAATATCATCTTCATCAAACATAGCTTCCACAAGCTTGTGGCTTTGCATATCATTAGCATCATGGATATTCAAGGAATTCATACTAACAACATTGCAATCATGCTCATCATTCAAATATTTAGTGCCAAACATTTTATAGATTTCTTCTTCTAGGAGCACAATTATCCTTTCCATCATACTCACGAAAGATATTAAAAAGGTGAAGCGTATGAGACAAACTCAATTCCATATTTTTTATAGTTTTCTTTTATAAACTAAACTAGTGATAAAACAAGAAACTAAAAGACTCGATTGCAAGATCTAAAGATATACCTTCAAGCGCTAACCTCCCCGGCAACGGCGCCAGAAAAGAGCTTGATGTCTACTACACAACCTTCTTCCTGTAGACATTGTTGGGCCTCCAAGTGCAGAGGTTTGTAGGACAGTAGAAAATTTCCCTCAAGTGGATGACCTAAGGTTTATCAATCCGTAGGAGGCGTAGGATGAAGATGGTCTCTCTCAAGCAACCTTGCAACCAAATAAGAAAGAGTCTCTTGTGTCCCCAACACACCCAATACAATAGTAAATTGTATAGGTGCACTAGTTCGGCGAAGAGATAGTGAAACAAGTGGTATATGGATAGTAGATAAAGGTATTTGTAATATGAAAATATAAAAACAGCAAGGTAACGAATGATAAAAGTGAGCGTAAATGGTATTGCAATGTTAGGAAATAAGGCCTAGGGTTCATACTTTCGCTAGTGTAAGTTCCCACAACAATACTAACATAATTGGATCATAAAACTATCCCTCAACATGCAACAAAGAGTCACTCCAAAGTCACTAATAGTGGAGAACGAATGAAGAGATTATGGTAGGGTACGAAACCACCTCAAAGTTATTCTTTCCAATCAATCCGTTGGGCTATTCCTATAAGTGTCACAAATAGCCCTAGAGTTCGTACTAGAATAACACCTTAAGACACAAATCAACCAAAACCCTAATGTCACCTAGATACTCCAATGTCACCTCAAGTATCCGTGGGTATGATTATACGATATGCGTCACACAATCTCAATTCATCTATTCAACCAACACAAAGGACCTCAAAGAATGCCCCAAAGTTTCTACCAGAGAATCACGACGAAAACGTGTGCCAACCCCTATGCATAGGTTCCCAATGTCACGAAACCCGCAAGTTGCTCACCTTAACATACATCAAGTGGCACGTGGTATCCCATTGTCACCATAGATATCCACGGCAAGACATACATCAAGTGTTCTCAAATCTTCAAAGACTCAATCCAATAAGATTACTTCAAAGGGGAAACTCGATTCATTACAAGAGAGTAGAGGGGGGAAGAAACATCATAGGATCCAAATATAATAGCAAAGCTCAAGATACATCAAGACCGTATCATCTCAAGAACACGAGAGAGAGAGATCAAACACATAGCTACTAGTACATACCCTCAGCCCCGAGGGAGAACTACTCCCTCCTCGTCATGGTGAGCGACGGGATGATGAAGATGGCCACTGGTGAGGGATCCCCCCTCCGCAGGGTGCCGGAACATGGTCCCGGTTGACTTTTGGTGGCTACGGAGGCTTCTGGCGATGGAACTCTCGATCTATTGTGCGTTCTGGAAGTTTTAGGTCATGTAGGTATATATGGGTGCAGGGAGGACGTCGGAGGAGCCACGGGGGTCCCACGAGACAGGGGGCGCGCCCCCACCCTCGTGAGCACCTCGTGTCTCCCCTGACGTGGGGTCCAAGTTCATCAGGTGTGTTTCCTTCCAAAAATAACTTCTCTAGTTGATTTCGTTCTGTTTCGACTCCGTCTGATATTCCTTTTCTTCAAAACACTGAAATAGGCATAAAACAGCAAATCTGGGCTGGGCCTCCGGTTAATAGGTTAGTCCCAAAAATAATATAAAAGTGGATTATAAAGCCCAATATTGCCCAAAACAGTAGATAATATAGCATGGAGCAATCAAAAATTATAGATACGTTGGAGACGTATCACTACGCCGTCCTTCGCCGCCTCGGATCTGCTTCCCCTCCACCGACATACGGCCACGGCAACACAGTCAACAATTTGGCCATGGGTTCGTCCAAGCATGCACCCTCCAGAACATCGGTTTCCCCGGTAAAAACAAGAAGATCGGCGCAACATGTGGGGGTGACCACACCGGCAACCGAAAAAGGTACTCCTCTTCCCTTATTCGTGCAAATCTTACGTCTCTACTTGCACGGTATTCATCCCACAGAAGACACTAGTTGACCGCTTCTTCTTGATACTAGATGTTCCTAGTAACTCGCGATGCACAAGGTTTCTCCTCATATACTATTTCACCTTAGCTAGAGGTCCGTCGCCCCCCTGAATTTCAATTTCTGGCCACTTGATTCCCAATTAACGGAAGCATTCCCCGGCATAACAGGCGCTAGTACACCTATTATGCCGGGGAAGCAGTGCCTTGGTGTTTACCATAGGGGCGTGTGCGGCCTAGAGCTACTGGCGCCCGATCTGGAGGTCGGCCGGGATTAAAGGGATGGCCTGGGGGCGCTGCCAAGCACAGCGGTGGTGTGAGGTCGATGGGAGGGCGGGGCGGCGAAGGCAGGGGTCTGGGCCGGTGGTCGCTGGCGGTTCGAGAAAGATCGTCAACGGTGACTGGCGAGAGGTAGACGAAGGCCATCTGCCCGTTCCTTATAGATCGGACGGTTCATTAAAAAATGACTGACCTATTTATTTTCAGTCGACTGTTATCTTAGATATGACCACATGTGGTGGTGTGCTGGAGGAGTACCTGCATTTCGTGTGCTCATATATTACAAAATCATACGGAGTAGAATCTAATTTTGTTTGCCATGCAATGTTGTAGAGCTATCATATGTCTCCTGTCATTTATTTTTCAGCCACCTGCTATCTGCTACTTTTACAGTGCACTAGTTCTGCACACACTTCACCCTTACTCTCACTATTGTGTTTTTATGCAAGGGTATTTCAGACTCTGCTGCCATGAGAGAAGCCAAAAAGAAAAGAGATAAGTCGCTCCAACTTGTTGTGCAGCTAGGCAAGACACGTTTCAATGCTTTAATGGGTGCAGTGTCAGCAGATGGAGAGGGGAACATAGCTCTGGAGTTGATGACCTCGCTCACAATGAACCACCATCCCAGGTGCTTGCTTTAACTTCGCGGTTTCATATGTGGTTGCATGTTCCATATGGTGTATAGCTTATATTCGAAAGGCCGAAGTCGATAAGATAAGGAAAGATATTTTTTTACATGAACCACCATCCCGTGAGCACCAGAAGACAAATAGCTAGTCAGGGCACTGGCCGAGCCAGTGACAAGCCCAACAAAGATAGGCATCACCTAGAAGCCAACTAAAAAGCTGCGATGGTGGCGAAGCAGCCCGCCTCCCACCAGGCTCTCAGGTCCTAGATGATCATGCTCACCACTCCAGCCGGATGTCTATCTTGTATTGCTTCCAATTTGGTTAAATTGCATCTGCTTAGCTTACACATTATACCTTTGAATATGGCATGCCTTTCTGTTTTTGGTACATACTAGTACATCTGTGTATTAACCATGTTCTTACATCAAACTAATGTTCTTGTGTATCCCTCATCAATCACTTATGACGAGGCAGGCAGGCAAGGGGACTACTCCTCATTTAAAGAATGCAGCGTCAGCCTCCCGACATGATTCTCAAGAAACAGAAATGCTACATGAAGATAGTGAATGTAGCTCTTTAGTTGATTACAGCATTTCCCCTACACTAGCATCGCAGGTGCTTACTCTAACTTGGCAGCGTGATATGTGGTTGCATGTTGCATATGGTGTCTAGATTGTAATTCTTCCAATCTAGTTAAACTGCATGTGCTAGTCTGCTTAGCTTATACATTATACCTGTTAATGTGACATGCCTTCCTGTATTTAGTACATAGTACATCTGTCTATTAAGCATGTCCTTACATAAAACTATTGTTTTTTTGTATCCCGCATCAATCAACATGACGAGAAACCTTTAGTATATGCAGTGCGATATTAGTTGCATCTTTCATATGATTTATAGCATGCACTGCTTCTAATTTGTTGAAATTCCATTTATGATGGGACGCTTTTAACTTGGCAGAGTCATATTGGTTGCATCTTTCATGTGGTGTCTAGCTCGCATTGCTTCTTATTTGCTGGAATGGTTTCTGCTTAGTTTACACAAACAGTTGTGAACATGCCATGCCGTCCTGTTTTTCATACATATTCCATCCTGGTATCATGTGTTTGCCTTACATCAAAGTAGTGATTGTTAGTATCATGCATGAATGAGTTCTAAAGAGACAATTTTATTGCTTTTTCTTGTCGGTTTTACTTGACAATTCAAAATCAATAAAGCGGAAGGAAGTTAGCAAGGCAGCGGATAAAGGTGCTCCTTCCGAACGGAGGGCCTCTACAGTTTCTACTCCTCCACACCCCCAAGATGATTTCCAAGAAAACACATGCATAGACACTCAACAAAGCTGTGTTTATGATGAGCACGTCTCCCCTAGTGCAGCATCACCGGCGCTCCCTCTAACTTGGCACTGTTATATGTGGTTGCATGTTATGTGTGATGTCTAGCTTGTATTGCTTCTAATTTTGTTGAATTCCATATGCTTACTTTACACATTATACTTGAGTAAGACACGCGTTCCTGTTTCTAGAACATACAATATCTGTCTATCACACCATGTTCTTACATCATATTACTACTATTGTGTAACCTGCAACAATCACTTATCATAAGACACGTTTGACTTCGGAGTGTGACATAGGTTACATCTCACATTCTTTTCTAGCTTGTACTACTAATTTGTTGAAATGGCACTTATGACGAGACAGTTTTAACTTGGTAGAGTGATATTCGTTGCATCTTTCATATGGTGTCTAGCTTTCATTGCTTCTAATTTGTTGAAATGCCTTCTCCTTAGTTTACACATCATAAGCTGTGAATATGCAATGCTGTGAATATGCAATGGCACTAATGATGAGAGACCTCTAACATGGTAGTGTGATGTTTTTTGCATCTTGCATATGATTTATTTCTTGTACTGCTTCACATTTGTTTAAACGCCATTTATGATGAGACACTGTTAACTTGGCAGAACGATATTTGTAGCATCTTTCATATGGTGTTTACCTTCCATTACATTGCTTCTAATTTGGTGAAATGTCTTCTTCTTAGTTTACACATCATAGTTCTGGTTATCTCTTCCGTCCTGTTTTTCATACATATTACATCCTCCTATCATGTGGTTGTCTAACATCAAAGTTCAGTTCGTCTGCATCACACATCAATTTTTTCTGAAGAACTAAATTGTTATTCATTTTTCTTATCGACTTGACTTAACATGGCACAGAGAAAGAGGAAGAAACACAGAATGGCAGGGAATGAGAAGCGGATGAATCCTGCAGATTCTGCTGGTACTGATGGTGCAATAGAAGGTCAAAGTCCAGCAGAAAATTCTACAAACACGGCATCCCATGCTACACGAGTTGCAAAAAAGACAAACAGAAACAAATAGCTGGCACCAAACAAGCAGAGATAGCCCTAGTTCTTGCAACACCTACCACAGTACTACCAGCTGCACGACGTACTCGTGCGTCAACTGAGCTAGCAGCACGTTCCCAAGCTCCCTTGCCACCTGACACTACTTCCCAAGCACTCATGACACAAGACGAGTTGGCAATATAAGATGAACCTTGTGAGCTTCAACAGCAAGAAGGTAGTTGCTGGAGTCAAGTTACAGTTGCATGCTTCTTTATATGTAGTCTCACAGTTTGATGTACACTAACACTTCCTATGTTTGTTGTTGGACTAGCACCTAGGCGCAAGAGGAAACAAACATTAGGGATAATGCTCGATAGCTTAACTAAATCTAGAGGAGGAAGAATGGAGATCCGTTTTGAGGCAGGTTTAAAAAGGCCACGTGATGCTACAGAGTCAGCCAAGTTAGTATCAGAGGCAGCAGTTGCTGTTAGGTGTCATGTACGTATCCTCCCAACATGGATTTAGTACATGAATGACAAAGATGAAACCCAGTTCAACACCTTCCTCGACCATTTATCTGTAAGTATGGTTATATATGGAAACTAGTAATATCGTCTTGCTCTGTCCAATACTTTCTAGGTTGTTGATAATGAGACTCCCATAATTTTCAACAGATGAGGTTCAAGTTGGATAGCCAAGATGATGCAACCAGACAAGCTTGCACCCATGTTTTCAAGTCTGCTCTGGGACAGTATCGGTATAACTTGAGGAAAACTCACTTTGAAGGCAAGCCTAACAGTGAACTTGCCCAAACATCTCCAGTGGAAAATATACCTGATGAAGACCGAAGAGGCCTCGTTAAACACTGGTCCGATCCGAAGTATCAGGTACATTATATATATGTCATCAGATCACATGTTGAAGTCCTATTTACGCATGTGCCATACAAATCTATCTTCTTGTAGGTGAACTGTTCAAAGAACAAGGCCAACCGTACGAAAGTGAAATAACAACAGACGACAGGATCTCGTAGCTATATTGCACACTGTGAGGCTCTTGTAATTAGCTGCTATTTCACTCTTTTCGCTGTACCATATTATCAGATCTATATTGACTTCTTCCAAATGCAGAGGAAAGCCCGCAAGGACCAAAAAGTACCTGAACCAAATGCTGTGGAAATCTTCAAGGACTGTCACACCAGCAAGAAGAAGGGCTTGACTACACCAGTCAAAGCCGCTGTTGTAAGTCCTTAATCCTCATGCCTTTTAACTACTACTTACTCTGACTTGTGCCTTGAACTGCATGGTTTGCAGCCAATGTCTATTACTCTTTTCAATTTTATACACAATTGTCTTAGCGTATCATTGCACCTTACAAGGTTTAAAAGAGAGGAGTGATGTTCCTTTCATCTTGACCCGTAATCTAGTTCCGTGCTGGACTTGCCCACACAATGTTACAATTGCATGTTTGTCTGTTCTCAGTTGTTTTGTGATATGAATGACGTCATACTATGCTTACCGTATTATAAACTTCATTTCTTCATCCTTAGCCCTCAATACAATGTGAAGAAATAGACAATACATTAGCGGTGGTACATGGTCATATGTTTGGAACCTGGTTTTATTATGTACTTTGCAATAAAATACAACTAATATTTTACATGGGTTCACCAGAATAAGTTCTGTATATAGAGCAAAGCTATTTTGTTTGGTTTTGCTGCCTCCTTAATATCTTCTGTTCTGGTACTACTAATGTAAAACCTCAACTTTTCAGCGAGCTATGGAAAAAATGGTGGAACTGCCACCTTCTGAAGGTGGCGAGGCAACTATAACCGCAATGTCAGCTCTTGCTGTAGTGGGTCAGTACCTGTCCACTAACAGTGCCAAAAGCACGTTCCTGCGTAATACTGGGTTGGTTGTTAAGGCAATATCGTCCAAATTGCCTCATGATCAAGATATGCAAGCTCAAAGCAATGTTGTATCTGCGCTCCAGACACAAGTCCATTCCCTAACAGAGACCCTTTGTGAAACAAGGAGAAACATTTCTCAATGTCGTCAAGATATCCATGGTTTTGAAACCAGACTATCAGACATTTTCTATGTTGTTCAGGAGCCTAGGGGAAATGAAGGCGAGGGTTATGGTGCTCCATCGGACAATACAGCATGAAAACGTAACAGTCAGGTCAAATGAACTGAGCTTCTGAACTTCTGGTGGTGCATTTATCTGCTAGACTGTTAAGTTTTATGCCAACCTTCCTTTTGTTATATAGTTGTAATTTGTTTTGGTGCGATACAAAATGTATTCTTAACGTGCAGCCACCGCCTGAAGAAAACAGCAAGCCATTTTTGTATAGTGTAGGGTGTTCCCTATATTTGCACTGGTGGCGATCTTTGATGCCGAGTGGATGTAATCTGTGCAATCGCCTTAATAGCCTAGCGTTAGTTTCGGCCTTATTTATTTCCTAGTCTTCTTTTTCCCTGGTTTGCTAGTGGCCGCAACTACCATGGGCCATATACGGGCCGTAGGATCCATGGGTCACCTACGGGCCGTCGATAAATGGGCCTGTAATCGGTGGGCCTCGGGCCGTCGGATAAATGTGTCTACATGGGCCATAATCGGGCGTAATTGGTATCGGCCCAGCACGGTAACAGGCCGTTAACAGGCCGTAGGACAGCAAAGGCTTAATTCTGTCGCAGGCATAACGGGTCGTTAATGGGCCAGAATATAGGACGGGCTGGAAACAGGGCAACGAGTTAACATGCCAGAAACGGGCCGACTCTTGCCATGGGCCGATTTTGGCCCATTAGGGTAACAGGCCAGTAACGGGCCGACTCTTGCCATGGGCCGAATTTGGCCCATTAGTGGAACAGGCCAGTAATAGGACGGAAGTAATCGAGGGCCGAAAAGGAGCCCAAGAACGTATGGGCCGTCAATAGGCCGAAAGCTAACACGGGATGGAAATGGCCCATGTAAATCACAGGCCGTTAACGGGTATAAAGAAAATTACTGTTCATTATGGGCTAGACTCACCGTGGGCCTGTAATGGGCCGAAAGATACGAAGGCCTCATATGGGCCGAAAGACGTCGTGGGCCATACATAGGCCGAAAGTGAAATGGGCTGGTATTATATTCGACGGCCCACATGACGTTGTTGGGCCGATTTCCTTTAGGGCCTAACGGGCCGTGAGTTAACGGGCCGTAAAATGGGCTATTTGCGAAGAGACCGTTAACAGCATTTTCATGGGCCAGCCCGTTAACTTTTGACCAAGTCAAACAGGTCGGCTTTGTAAGCTAAATGGGCCACTGTTGGGCCGTGCCACGTGTCGACATATCATAGGCGCCTATCTGACCCACTAACGAGCTGACACGTGTTTCGTCCACCAATAAGAATTTTACACGTGAAAATTTCCCATTGGTCGGGGCTGTTAACGGGTTATCGGATCCAAAACCCGACCCGATAGCTTAACGGCGTTCCGTTATGGTGGATGCCACGTGTCGGTCACCCTTGACGAAAGCACTTCTGTGACGCGCGATTTATCGTCATGGAAGTGGACACTTCCGTGATGATAATTTTGGTAATGTCATGGAACACTTCTACGACAGCACAGGTATGACTATCTTGATTCTGTCATAAATTTGTCATGGATGTACATGCATGACAAAAAAGCGACCTACTGTGACAAACACGTATCATAATGGAAGTGTATTTTTTGTAGTGAAGATAGAGAAGGGAAACACCATATGATCCAACTATATTAACAAAGCCCGCGATACATCAAGATCGTGACATCTCAAGAACACGACAGAGAGAGAGAGAGATTGAACCCATAACTACTGGTACAAACCCTCAACCCTGAGGGTGGACTACTCCCTCCTCATCGTGGTGGCCGTCGGGATGATGAATATGGCCACCGGAGATGATTTCCCCCTCCGACAGGGTGCCAAAACGGGGTCTAGATTGGTTTTTGATGGCTACAGAGCCTTGCAGCGGTGGAACTTCTGATCTAGGTTAACCCCGAGGGTTTTTGGAATATTTGTGAATTTATAGGGTAAACAGGGGGTGCGGGAGGCCACCGAGGTGGGCACAACCCACATGGGCGTGCCTGGGCCACCAGGCGCGCCCTGGTGGGTTGTGCCCCCCTCGGGGCACCCCCAGGTGCTGCTCTGGCCCATCAGGAGTCTTCTGGTCCATAAAAAATCCTCAAAAAGTTTCGCGGTGTTTGGACTCCGTTTGATATTGATTTCCTGCGATGAAAAACAAGCAAAAAACAGCAACTTGCACTGGGCACTGGGTCAGTAGGTTAGTCCCAAAAAATTATATAAAGTTGCTATAAAATGATTGTAAAACATCCAAGAATGATAACATAACAACATGAATACTTCATAAATTATAGATACGTTGGAGACGTATCAGCATCCCCAAGCTTAATTCCTACTCGTCCTCCAGTAGGTAAATGATAAAAGAAATAATTTATGAAGTGTGAATGCTAGCAAAGTGCATAAGTTTGATGCATGATAATTTCAATCACTTTTCCTAGCATCATTACAACAATTCTTTCTTATAAAATTTCTCAGGTTTAAAGTAGCAACCAATTCACATGTTAAGGTTCAAACAATGAATTCTCTTGAAACTCAACAACTTATGGTCTCACTCACCAAGCAATTATAATTCAACTTATTCAATAGAGTTTAAGTAAGAGCTCCACATACTCAACCATCATATGGTCTTCTGTGATTGCTAACACTCACCACATACACATGAGCAGAACGTTTCAACCGGACACATAGAAAGATAGGGGCTTATAATTTTGCCTCCCAACGTATTCATCGCAAGGGTGATGTCAACAATAATAACTCATGCTACCCATATCCAACTGGATATATGTGCCTACATCTTTCCTCACCACATGATTCTTGCCAAAAGAGAAAAATAAAAAGGAATAGAGAGAAGAACTTTGACTCTTTGCATAAAAGTAAATACATAAAAGTAAAAGATAGGCCCTTCGCAGAGGGAAGCAAAGGTTGCCATGCGCTTATTTGTTTGTATGCTCAACCCCTTAGTGCAAAAGAACATCACGTTGTATTGACCCTTGTGATGGCAACCTTTATTATGCAGTCTGTCACTTTTATTCTTCACCATCACAAGTTCGTACAATGCTCAATTTTCTCTTACACTAAATGATCTCACACTTTTAGAATAAATTTTTATTACCTTATTGCACCAATGACAACTTACTTGAAGGATCTTGCTCAATCCTTAGGTAGGTATGGTGGATTCTTGAAGATAAGATTTGGGTTTAAGGGTTTTTGGATGCACAAGTAGTATCTCTACTTGGTGCGGAATTTTTGGCTAGCAAATATGGGGGCAAGCACCACATGTTGAAGGATCTATGACAATATAACTTCTATGTGAATATGAACAAACATAAACCATTACGTTGTCTTCCTTGTCCAACATCAACAATTTTGGCATATAATTTTTTGATGGGGGCTCACAATCACAAAAGATTTCCAAGATAGTGTATTTGCATGTGAAAGTTCTCTTCCTTGTACTAATTATCCGTGAATTGCTTGTATGACCAATATTGTGATTGTCAAGCCTCAAAAGATTTCACTTTCTAAACCCAATGTGAAGCTACACTAGGCATGATATGATTTCAACTTCATGATATTCAATTCATTCAACAATTTACTCATAGGATATAAGTGAACCACAAGAGTAAATGACGAGTTACTCCAAAAAAGATATAAGTGAAGATCAAGCGAGTAGTTAAGTAAATAGGTAGCTATTTGAGGAGTCTCTCTTATTCAAAAACTTTCAGATCTAAGCATTTTATTAAAAACAACAAGCAAAACAAAATAAAATGACATTCCAGGAATAGCACACATCATGTGCAGAAGCAAAAACTTAGGCTCAACCAATACTAACCGATAATTGTTGAAGAAGAAAGGTGGGATGCCTACCGGGGCATCCCCAAGCTTAGATGCTTGAGACTTCTTGAAATATTATCTTGGTATGCCTTGGGCATTGCCAAGCTTGAGCTTTCGTGTCTCCTTAATTCTTCTCATATCACGGTTTTCCTAAATCTCAAAAGCTTCATCCACACAAAACTCAACAAGGACTCGTGAGATAAGTTAGTATAAACCAATGCAAAAACCTTACCATTCTCTATTGTAGCAAATAACTAAAATTATTATTCAAAATTGCACACTGAATGCCTCTGCATATTTAATACTCCTATCCTCAAATAGAATCATTAAACAAGCAAACATATGCAAACAATGCAAACATAACGGCAATCTGCCAAAACAGTACAGTCTGTAAAGAATGCAAGAGTATCAATACTTCTTAAACTCCAAAAATTATGAAAAATACCACACTGTATAAAATTTATCAGAGCTTATTTTGCAAAAAGTTTCAAAATTTCATCACATTCTGAATTTTCTAGGGAATTTTTGCAACATCGATAAACTTTCTGTTTTCAAACAGTAACATATAGACTTGCAAAATGAGCATAGTAAAGGCTATCATTGCCACTTTTATTGAAATAAAACATGCAAAAAATTATTATAAATAACAGAAAGAAAATCCTAACAAAATAAAATGATTCTCCAAGTAAAACTCATATCATGTGACAAATGAAAACATAGCTCCAAGTGAGGTTACCAATAATGTTGAAGACGAAAGAGGGGATGCCTTCCGGGGCATCCCCAAGCTTAGTTGCTTGGATATTCCTTGAATATTACCTTGGTGTGCCTTGGGCATCCCCACGCTTAGGGTCTTGTCACTCCTTATTCTCCTCATATCGACATATCACCCAAAAATTGAAAACTTCAATCACACAAAACTTAACGGAACTTTCTGAGATAGGTTAGTATGATAAGAGCAAACCATTTCACTTTTAGTACTGTCAAAGACAAGATTCATAATTGTTCTCACACAATGCCTACTGTAGCATATCATTTCCACAATTTATATTGAGCAACATAAGCCATAGAAACTATAAAACAAGCAAATATGCATTGAAAACAGAATCTATCAAAAACAGAATAGTCTGTAGTAATCTGTACTCCAACCATACTTCTTCTACTCCAAAACTCCTGAAAAAAATAGGAAAGCCTGAGAAATTTTTTCTATTAATCTTCTTCAAAAAGAATCAGCATTTTATCATGCTTCTGTTAAAAATGAGAATTGTTTTACTAAGCGCAAAAGTTTCTGTTTTTCAGCAAGATCAAATCAACTATCATCATAAGCCATCCCAAAGGTCTTACTTGGCACTTCATTGAAACGAAAGCAATAAAACATGGTTCATACAGTATCCTAATCATGTGGACACACAAAAACAGTAGGTAAAGGTGTTGGGTTGTCTCCCAACAAGCGCTTTTCTTTAATGCCTTTTAGCTAGGCATGATGATTTCAATGATGCTTGCAAAAAAGATAAGAATTGAAACACAAAGAGAGCATCATGAAGCATATGACTAGCACATTTAAGTCTAACCCACTTCCTATGCATAGGGATTTTTTGAGCAAACAATATATGGGAACAAGAATCAACTAGCATAGGAAGGCAAAACAAGCATAACTTCAAAATTTTCAACACATAGAGAGGAAACTTGATATTATTGCAATACCTACAAGCATATGTTCCTCTCTCATAATAATTTTTAGTAGCATAATGAATTAATTCAACAATATAGCTATCACATAAAGCATTCTTTTCATGATTCACAAGCATAGAAATTTTCTCACTCTCCACATAAGCAAATTTATTCTCATGAATAGCAGTGGGAGCAAACTCAACAAAATAACTATCATGGGATTGAAAATTAAAATCATGACGACAAGTTTCATGGTTATCATTATTCAATATACCATACATGTCATCACCATAATCATCATAGATAGCAACTTTGTTGTCATAATCAATTGCAACCTCTTCCAAAATAGTGGATTCATCATCAAATAAAGTCATGACATCTCTGAATCCACTTTCATCAATATAAGCGTCATAAATAGGAGGCATGCAATAATCATAATAAATTTTATCATCAAAACTTGGGGGACTAAAAATATCATATTCATCAAATATAGCATCCCCAAGCTTCTGGCTTTGCACATCATTAGCATCATCGATATTCAGAGAATTCATACTAACAACATTGCAATCATACTCATCATTCAAATATTTTGTGCCAAACATTTTATTGACTTCTTCTTCTAACAATTGAGCACAATTTTCTGAACCATAATTTTCAAGAAAGATATTATAAAGATGATCAATAATATGATGCAACCTCAATTCAATTTTTTTGTAGTTTTCTTTTATAAAACCTAACCAGTGATAAAACAAGAAACTAAAAGATTCAATTGCAAGATCTAAAGATATACCTTCAAGCACTCACCTCCCAGGCAACGGCAGAAGAATAGAACTTGATGTCTACTACGCAATTTTATTCTTGTAGACACGTGTTGGGCCTCCAAGTGTAGAGTTTTGTAGGACAGTAGCAATTTTCCCTCAAGTGGATGACCTAAGGTTTATCAATCTGTGGGAGGCATAGGATGAAGATGGTCTCTCTCAAACAACCCTGCAACCAAATAATAAAAAGTCTCTTGTGTCCCCAACACACCAAATACAATGGCAAATTGTATAGGTAAACTAGTTCAGTGAAGAGATGGTGATAAAAGTGTAATATGGATGTTAGAAATATATTTTTATAATCTGAATAAATAAAAACAGCAAGGTAGCAAATAGTAAACAAGCACAAAAACGGTATTGCAATGCTTGAAAATGAGGCCTAGGGTCCGTACTTTCGCTAGTGCAATCTCTCAACAATACTAATATAATTGGATCATATAACCACCCCTCAAAGTGTGATGAAGAATCACTCCAAAGTTCCTATCTAGCGGAGAACATGAGAAGAAATCGTTTGTAGGGTACAAAACCACCTCGAAGCTATTCTTTCCGATCGATGTATCCAAGGGTTCGTACCAAAATAACACTAGATAATTTCAGATTCATAATAGTCGATCCAACACAAAGAACTTCAGAGTGCCCCAAGATTTCTACTGGCAAAACAAAGACAAGAACGTGCATCAACCCCTATGCGTACATTACCCCAATGCCACCTCGGGAATCCACGAGTTGAGTGCCAAAACATATATCAAGTGAATCAATATGATACCCCATTGTCACCATGAGTGTTCATATGCAAGACATATATCAAGTGCTCTCAAATCCATAAAAGTATTCAATCCGATAACAACGAAATCTCAAAGGGAAAAACTCAATTCATCACAATAAGATAGAGAAGGGAAAACGCCATATGATCCGACTATATTAACAAAGCCCGCGATACATCAAGATCATGACATCTCAAGAACACGAGAGAGAGAGAGATTAAACACATAGCTGCTGGTACAAACCCTCAGCCCCAAGGGTGGACTACTCCCTCCTCATCATGGTGGCCGCTGGGATGATGAAGATGGCCACCGGAGATGATTTTCCCCTCCGACAGGGTGCCGAAACGGGGTCTAGATTGGTTTTCGGTGGCTACAGAGCCTTGCGGCGGTGGAACTTTTGATTATAGGTTAACCCCGAGGGTTTTTGGAATATTTGTGAATTTATAGGGTAAAGAGGGGGTGCGGGAGGCCACCGAGGTGGGCACAACCCACCTAGGCGTGCCTAGGCCCCCAGGCGCGCCCTAGTGGGTTGTGCCCCCTCGGGGCACCTGCCAGGTGCTGCTCTGGCCCATCGGTAGTCTTCTGGTCCATAAAAAATCCTTGAAAAGTTTCGCGGTGTTCGGACTACGTTTGATATTAATTTCCTGTGATGTAAAAAACAAGCAAAAAATAGCAACTAACACTAGGCACTGGGTCAATAGGTTAGTCCCAAAAAATGGTATAAAGTTGCTACTAAATGATTGTAAAACATCCAAGAATTATAACATAACAGCATGAATACTTCATAAATTATAGATATGTTGGAGACATATCAACCTTCTACCACAGATCTGAAAGCAAGCTCTTTGTTGCTAAGAATGGGTCCTTTTCTAGAGAAGTAGTTGAGTGGGAGGAAAGTAGAACTTGATGAGGTAATTATACTTTCTCTCAAATTGGAGAGTAGCACAGCAAAGAAATCCGTTCCCGTGATGCCTACACCAACTAAAGATTCCGATAAATGGCTTGATGCCCTGAAATCTGTGTGGCACCCCGGCTCAGAGCAACCGGTTTACCTTGCATTGCCAGCCCAGAGATCTTGTCTTCTGGCAATACACACAACATCTTGGTACAGAAAGCAACCGCTTTATTGATACTAGCGGAACATAGTTCATATTACAACAAGTTGCGAGGCCAAGCGGCACACATGGTGCGGCTGAACAATATGTACATTATTTAGTGAACATAAAGGGGCATCAATCAAGAAAACTACACGGTAGCGGAACGACGACGAAGCGGGACTCCATAGCACAGGGACACCAATGTGGACACGATCTAGACTCGGACAACACTCCTTTCCAATGAGACTTTCCTGAAAGCTGGCATGACACGTCAGGTCAGTACATTGAATGTACTTGCAAGCTCACAACAAGCATAAACATAATGACAAACAATATCATGATAATTAAACCATTTACTCATTAATGCAAAATCATACTTGGTATGCAGTTCTCATGATTTCATGACTTAAGTCCCTCAGACTTGCTTACCAAACGATGATCCCTCTTGGACCACAATCAGACCAACATCTTGGTCTTTAATCGGGTTACCTCGTAACCAAACCGTGATCATACTCAGATCACAAACTGGCCAACAACTTGGCCTCCTGCATCAAGATGATTTCTCAACCATGCTCTCTCCAATAGTGCAAGGTTATTATCTTAGTGTGCAAAATTATTTAAACGTTGATCCATGGTGTGACGTACTTTCGAGCTTGGCCGTAACCGTGGATTCGGCTATCGATAGATTTAATACACTCCGTAGAGGTAGCGCACTGTACCAACACCTCAGAACCCATGGCCTCGCACTCCCATTTGGGTGGACCAACAGCATTTCGACAGAACCCCTCCATTGCCATGACACTCTCCCGGCCACTCCGACTAACTCCCCACTGGGCTAAGTCATGAGTGGCCTTGTGTCTACCAAAGACACCAACGGCCACCGTCTTGGCAAAACATAAATGGTCCCAAACGGGGACAAGGTACCATAACAACAACGGGCACACAAGGTTATGTCTGCTTACCGGGCCAGGGTAATGCACGCCCATAACCTTTCCTCGTTGGAGGCACCGACCAAAGGCATGACAACGGACCGAATAAAGGCCTTCACACAAAGGCAAATGTGGTTGCACTGGGGAAGATCTCGATTCAGTGGCACCATGACCCGATCAGCGATATGTTCAAGTTGAATTATTATCAGGTTCAACTTAAAGTGAAAGTAACCGGTGTCATGATATGCCATGAAAATGCAACACTAATATATATGCATTATAAATCATCAGAAATAACTGATTCAACTTCATCAATTACTAAGCATAGATCTCAACAACACACAACATTTCTCCGGTTATGTCTATTTAGCAATTTAACCATGACAATATCTTAGCATAAATCCTTTCTTACTCAAGAAAATATTAAACCAATTAATTCCCTTTTCATAAACATATTACTTCCTCATAATCAAAAGTTACTTCTAAAGACTTAAACTAACTTAGTTAGTTGTAAACTTTTGTATACTAACCAAATCAACTTAAAAAAGCATCCAACAGGATATAAATATATACTTTAGTGAACTAAATGCATGGATTAAATCATTTGTTCAAGTTGAAAAATATCACAAATATTGCAATGGCACCATGAAAATGTTGTTGTGGCTTTCCTTAGTGCAGGTGAGGGTCAGACTCCTCCTGGTGATCCTCAAGACAAGCTTCACCTTCTTGAAACGAATATAAACACAAAAATAAAACATCAAGAACCACTCTGAAATTCACCAAAAAATCTAGACAGCAGAGAAAAATCTCATTTTTGGTGTGCTACTAGATCTTTTCATAAAAACACAATGCAAAAAGAATCAATTCATTTGGACTTGTGGTTAAAAAGTTGTGGCTGTTTGAAGCTCTCTGTAATATTTGAATTTGATTTAAATAAAACAGAATTGGGGGGTGACGTCGAAGGCATAAACCCCGCGGGGCGCCACCACTCATACCGCTTCGGGCACAGCCAGGGCTGACTAGCGGCCCCTGCTAGCCAGGTGAGAGGGAAGGGAAGGGGGAAACAGAGCGCGGCGGGGCTCCACCAGAGCATACGCTCGCGAGGAGGGCGTCTTGGCCCGAGCTAAAGAATGGATCGAAAGAGAAGATGAAGGCGCACCTGCCCGTACCCATAGATTAGCTAGGGGTGGTCGGACGGCGTCGAAAACAACCTCTCCAGCGGCGACAGTGAGCGGAGGTCACCGGAGTTGGAGATGACGGTGGCTAGAGGCGGCACCAGAGGCTCCAATCGGGCTGGACGGCACCACCGAAGCACGGCGGAGGCCCTGGAAGTGTGGACCGAGTTTGGGAGGGGCTGGAGCTTCGGAGACGGCCCGAGGGGATCGCCGGCGAGCTCGAGCTCGGGGACGGCGGCCCACGGCCTGCTCGGCCGGGCTACGACTACCTACTGGCTTGTGGAGTGTGTGAGAGGAGTGGACGATGCTCGAGAAGGTGAGGGAGGACTGTATTTATAGTCGAGCGGGGTGAGGGGTTCGGGCTCCGCCATAGGACATCTGGACACAGCACTCGGCGATGAACGACGTCAGTGAGTGAAGGAGAAGGCGACGCAACAAACGCGGGCACTGTGGGCGAGCGGAGATGAGCACGTGAGCGAGGGGGTGGCGACGAACACAGTGCGTGGCGTACTATTGGGTTGGCCGGACCGTGCCTGTGCTCGCTGCGGCGAGCTCCGGCGTTGGCGAGCGCCAGGAGGGAGTTAAGGGGGTCGGGACGATGATCGTGGCGAACTTTGGCAAGGCGCGGCAGGCGGGGAAGCGAGCATGCGCTCAACAGCGGCTCAGGCGCGTCGCAGAGCGCGTCGGCCGTATGCCAGCACGCCTGGACGAACGCAGTCACCGCGTGAACTATGACATCAGGCTGCGCTAAGCCTAAACTTCATGTCTGGCGTGTATTCCCTGGTGGTTTGAGTAGTTCCCACACTTTGGGATGAGCTCAGGTGTAGTAAGATGGATTTCTACTTCAAGGTAAGTTTCTGGGCAGTAACTTTGAGAGCTTACTGTGGTCAAACTACTAAGAGTTGGAAGCTGAGCTTTGGAGGCTAGCAATCATCTAGGAGGGTGGTGATTCACAAGAAAATTTAGCAGCGTTTGAGCAAGTAAAATGGTAGTTGCTGTAGAAACTACCATTTCTGTCCAGAACAGAAAATATTTTCTGTAGCAAAAGTATTCCAAAAAGTGATGCAATATTTTTGCTCAGGAAAGTGTCCTAGGGTTCAAAGAATATTTGTGAATTTTCTTAGATTTTTGTGGGCAAGAAAAATTAGGGTTGCTTTGGAACACAATGGGCTAGTTAGGGTTTTGGGAGGGAAAATGAATATTTTTCATTTAAGAAAAATATTCATAATATTATTTTGAGGTGGATCAGAGAAGAAATGGTGGCTAGGGAGAGAAATGAGTCACTTGGGTGAAAGTCAATGTGGTACCCAAGTGCTTAAGTCCATCTGAAGTGATTCAAAATTCCAAATTCAAATCCAAATCAAAAGTAAATCAGACAAGGAGGAGAGGGCAAAAACTAGGCTGTCACAATCTGAGTTAGGATCCATGCTTGAGAACAAAGTGTGGACTTTGGTGGATTTGCCCAATGATCGGCAAGCCATTGAGAATACATGGATTTTCAAGAGGAAGACAAACGCTGATGGTAATATCACTATCTACAAAGCTCGACTTGTCACAAAAGTGTTTTCAACAAGTTCAAGGGGTTGACTACAATGAGACTTTCTCACCCGTAGCGATGCTTAAGTCTGTCTGAACCATGTTAGCAATTGCCGCTTTTTCTAATTATGAAAACTAGCAAATGGATGTCAAAAACTGCATTCCTTAATGGATATTAAAGAAGAGTTGTATATGATGCAACCAAAAGTTTTTGTCGATCCTAAAGGTGCTAACAAAGTGTGCAAGCTCTAGCGATCCATCTATGGACTGGTGCAAGCATCTCGGAGTTGGAATATATGCTTTGATGAGGTGATCAAAGCATATGGTTTTATACAGACTTACGGTGAAGCCTGTATTTACAAGAAAGTGAGTGGGAGCTCAGTAGCATTTCTAATATTATATGTGGATGGCATACTATTGATTGGAAATGATATAGAATTTCTGAATAGCATATAAAAGGATACTTGAATAAAAAAATTTCAATGAAAGATCTCAGTGAAGCTACTTATATATTGGGCATCAAGATCTATAGGGATAGATCGAGACGTTTAATAGGACTTTCACAAAACACATGCCTTGACAAGTTTTTGAAGAAGTTCAAAATGGATCAGTCAAAGAAAGGGTTCTTGCTGTGTTGCAAGGTGTGAAGTTGAGTAAGACTCAAAACCCGACCACGACAGAAGATAGAGAGAGAATGAAAGTCATTCCCTATGCCTCAGCCATAGGTTCTATAAAGTATGCCATGTTGTGTACCAAACCTGTTGTGTACCTTGCCATGAGTTTGGCAAGGGGGCACAATAGTGATCCAGGAGTAGATCACTAGACGGCGGTCAAAATTATCCTTAGTTACCTAAGTGGACTAAGGAGATATTTCTCAATTATGGAGGTAATAAAGAGTTTGTCGTAAAGGGTTACGCCGACGCAAGCTTTGACGCCGATTTGGAAGGCTCTGAGTCTTAATCTGGATACATATTGAAAGTGGGAGCAATTAGCTAGAGTATCTCCATACAGAGCTTTGTAGACATAGAAATTTTCAAAAATACATACGGATCTAAATGTGACAGACCCGTTGACTAAACTTCTCTCACAAGAAAAACATGATCACTCCTTAATACTCTTTGGGTGTTAATCACATGTCGATGTGAACTAGATTATTGACTCTAGTAAACTCTTTGGGTGTTGGTCACATGGCGATGTGAACTATGGGTGTTAAATCACATGGTGATGTGAACTAGATTATTGACTCTAGTGCAAGTGGGAGACTGGAGGAAATATGCCCTAGAGGCAATAATAAAGTTGTTATTTTATATTATATTTCCTTATTCATGATAAAGTTTTACTATTCATGCTAGAATTGTATTGATCGGAAACTTAAATACATGTGTGAATACATAAACAAATACCGTGTCCCTAGTAAGCCTCTACTAGACTAGCTCGTTGATCAAAGATGGTTAAAGTTTCCTAACAATAGACATGTGTTGTCATTTGATAACGGGATCACATCATTAGGACAATGATTTGATGAACAAGACCCATCCATTAGCTTAGCATAATGATCGTTTGGTTTATTGCTATTGCTTTCTTCATGTTAAATACTTATTCCTTCTACTATGAGATTTTGCAACTTCAGAATACTGGAGGAATACCTTGTGTGCTATCAATTTTCACAACGTAACTGGGTGATCATAAAGATGCTCTACAGGTATCTCCGAAGGTGTTTGTTGAGTTGGCATAGATCGAGATTAGGATTTTTCACTCCGAGTATGGGAGAGGTATCTTTGGGCCCTCTTGGTAATACACATAATAGGCTTGCAAGCAAATGTCTATGGAGTTAGTCACGAGGTGATGTATTATGGAACGAGTAAAGGGACTTGCCAGTAACGATATTGAACTAGGTATGAAGATACTGACGATCGAATCTCGGGCAAGTAACATACCGATGGACAAAGGGAATTACGTATGTTGTCATAACGGTTCGATCGATAAAGATCTTCGTAGAATATGTAGGAGCCAATATGGGCATCCAGGTTCCGGTATTGGTTATTGACCGGAGAGGTGTCTCGGTCATGTCTACATAGTTCTCGAACCCGTAGGGTCCGCACGCTTAACGTTCAATGACGATATAGTATTATATGAGTTATGTGATTTGGTGACCGAATGTTGTTCAGAGTCCCGGATGAGATCATAGACATGACGATGAAAGTCCAACTATCCCTGGGTGGTTTTGGTAATTCCTAACAACATATAGCTCATTGAGCTAATGCTACTTGAGGATAAATATTTCAGGAAAAGTTCAATGATTGGCATGGCATGGATTAGAAAGTGGATCCCTCAAAATGCTAAGGACAAAAGATTGGCTCAAGCTCAAAGCACAAGACTCTACATTTTACTTTTAGTGATCCAAGATCACATTGAGTCCATAGGAAAAGCCAATACTATTAAAAGGGGATGAGGTGTTGCTTAATGAGTTGCTTGCTCAAAATGCTTAGTGATATGCTCCAAAAACCATCAACTACTTTCTCATATCCACATATGTCCCAAACCAAAAGTCAAACCCGGCCCCACCGAAATCTTCTATCTGGCACCACCGAGTTCACTTGACATAGCTACTGCCAGAAACCCTAGTCACTTCGGTCTCACCGATAGGGATCTCGGTCTCACCGAGATGGGATTGCAAACTCTCTGTTTCCCTTCGTAATGTTTCGGTCCAACCGAGATGAGCGATCGGTCCCACTGAGATTGCAATGCAAACTCTCTGTTTCCCCTTCGTAACGTTTTGGTCTAACCGAGATGAGCGAATCGGTCCCACCGAGTTTGCCTGATAAACTCTCTGTTTGCCTATTACCAAAATCGGTCCCATCGAGTTTGTGTAATCGGTCTCGCCGAGATTACATTATGCCCTAAGCCTAATGGAATCGGTCCCACCGAGTTGACATGTCGGTCCCACTAAAAATCCTAACATTCACATTTTGAACTAAATCGGTGTAACCGAGTTATATGATTCGGTCCCACCGAATTTGGTGATTTTTGTGTAACGGTTAGATTTTGTGTGGAGGCTATATATACCCCTCCACCCACTCTTCATTCGTGGAGAGAGCCATCAGAATATGCCTACACATCCAACATACATTTTCTGAGAGAGAACCACCTACACTTGTGTTGAGGTCAAGATATTCCATTCCAACCACATAAATCTTGATCTCTAGCCTTCCTCAAGTTGCTTTCCACTCAAATCATCTTTCTACCAAATCAAATCCTATGAGAGAGAGTTGAGTGTTGAGGAGACTATCACTTGAAGCACAAGAGCAAGGAGTTCATCACCAACACACCATCTATTACCTTTTGAAGAGTGGTGTCTCCTAGATTGGTTAGGTGTCACTTGGTAGCCTCTGTCAAGATTGTGGAGTTGAACCAAGGAGTTTGTACGGGCAAGGAGATCGCCTACTTCGTGAAGATCTACCCTAGTGAGGCAAGTCCTTCGTGGGCGATGGCCATGGTGGGATAGACAAGGTTGCTTCTTCGTGGTCCCTTCATGGGTGGATCCCTCCGTGGACTCGCGCAACCGTTACCCTTCGTGGGTTGAAGTCTCCATGAACGTGGATGTACGATAGCACCACCTATCGAAACCACGCCAAAAATCTCCGTGTCTACATTGTGTTTGCTCCCTCCAAACTCCTCCCTTTACCTTCATATGCAATTGTTTTACATTCCGCTGCTATACTCTTAGAATTGCATGTGTAGGTTGATTACTTGTTTGTGCTAAGTTGCTAAAATCTGCCAAGACTTAAAATTGGGAAAAGGCTAGATTTTTTGGTCAAGTAGTCTAATCACCCCCCCCCTCTAGACATACTTTCGATCCTACAAGTGGTATCAGAGCTTTGGTCTTCATTTGCCTTGATTTCCATAGCTTTGGTGATCATAGCCTTGGTTTCAAAACCTAGGAGAGTATGGCGTCTAGTGAGGGAAATTACCACCGTAGAGGTCCTTACTTTGATGGTACTAATTTTGCTAGCTGAAAGCATAAGATGAAAATGCATATTCTTGGACATAACCCCGCCGTTTGGGCTATTGTGTGTATTGGCTTGCAAGGTGAATTCTTTGATGGGAGATAACCGAACCGTGATTCTAGCGCAGAAGAGTTGAAGATGCTGCAATACAATGCTCAAGCTTGTGATATTCTCTTCAACGGATTGTGCCCCGAAGAATTCAACAAAATCAGCCGTCTTGAGGATGAAAAGGAAATTTGGATACTTTGATTGATATGCACGAAGGTACTGACTCCGTCAAGAAATCCAAATTGGATGTGCTTCAAAGTCAACTTGACAAGTTCAAAATGAAGGATGGTGAAGGTGTCGCTGAAATGTACTCTAGGCTTGCTCTCATCAAAAATGAGATTGCCGGCTTAGGAAGTGAAGAGATGACCGATAGATTCATCATCAAGAAGATCCTAAGAGCTTTGGATGGAAAATATCATACCATGTGCACATTGATCCAAATGATGCCCAATTACAAAGATCTCAAGTCAATGGAAGTCATTGGAAGGATTGTTGCTCATGAGATGTCACTCAAGGATAAGGAAGAGCTTCACAACAAGTCAAGTGGTGCTTACAAAGCCTCATGTGATGCTCCCACATCATCAAGTGAGAAACAAAACTTCGATGAAGAATTTAGTCTAATGGTGAAGAATTTCAACAAGTTCTACGAGAATAGAAGCAAGGAAAGAAGTTCCAAGTCAAGGTCCTACAATGACAAAAGATCTTCTAGTCGTGAGCGCAATTGCTATAATTGTGGAAGACCCGGACACTATTGCAATGAGTGTACGGCTCCCTACAAAAGAAGAGAAGATTCTCCCAAAAGAAGGAGTAGGAGAGAAGAATCACCACCAAGAGAGAGAAGGAGTAGAGATGACCGCTATGAACGAAGAACATCATGGAGAAGCAAGGATTCGGAAAAGGAAGGACAAATCATCAAGGAGCTACACAAAACGAAGACATCAAGCTCATGTTGGTGAATGGGTATCCGGCTCCGACTCCGACGATCACTCCGAGATAAGTTATCACTCGGACTCTGAATATACTCAAGATGAAGGTGTTGTCGGTCTAACACTTGTGTCAACCAACTCCTACGACATATTTGAGTCACCAAATGAAGGAATTGGAAGATGCTTCATGGCTAAAGGCCCAAAGGTATCACACCCCGAGTATGTTGATTTCAATAGTGATGAAGATGACTTGCTAGGTGATGATGATTTACTTGTTGACAATTCTAGTGATGAAAACTATGATGAACTTGCTATTAATCATGCTAATCAAGACAAAACGAATGACGATGATAAGAAGGAGATTGAGCGTCTAACTAAAGAGCTAAACACTCTTAAGTTAGCTCATGAAACTACCTTGGAAAATCATCGAGAACTTTTAAAGACCCATGAGAAGTTATGCTTTGAAAAGCTCAACCTTGAGCAAGAGCATGGGTTCTTAAAAGTGATCAACGATGATCTTCGGAAGAAAAGTTTTTCTTACATTGCCAAGTGTTTACTCTTGTCTACTTGCATGCCACAAGTTAAATCTAGCAACAAGAGTAACAAAGATTCTTCTTCTAGTAGTAACAATAGTCATGCTAAACCCAATGATGTTGCTTCTAGTAGTTCTCTTGATTCCACTAATGATTCTCTTAGCCAAGTTACACTTGAGCAAGAAAATATATTATTGAAGGGAATTATAGAGAAAGGTGTTTACAATAGCCTTGCCAGAAGTAAGCAATTTGAGGAAATTGTACGCAAGCAAGGAAGACACCGGAAGAATCAAGGTGTTGGTTTTGAACGAAATGCCAATGGAGTTGAGTGGGAACAAGATCAATACCCCAAGACAAAATTTGTTCCTCAAGAAGAGAAGTATGATCCTACTTCTTTCCAAGGAACACAAGCTCAAGATGATCTTCCACCACAAGACCACAAGCAAAAAGACAAGGACAAGCTTCAAGAGGAGATTGATGCATTTGAGGAAGCCCCCAAGGCCTTGGTCAAGTGGGTTCCGAAGACTACATCAAGTTCTACTTCATGAAGTACGACTACAGCTCCAAGGATTCCCATCAAGATGATGTGGATCTTGAAGAAGAAGAACTAGAGAGTTCTTGAGGGTGACTATGCCAACATACTTCACTCATATCATTTTGGCAAGGATAAGTGCAAACAAATTCCACATCTTGCACTAGTTCAAGGAGTCACAAACCCTCTTGTTGTTAAGACAAGGGACAAGGTAACCTAATGCTTTCATGGACATCATCCAATGTGAACTTCACTCTATGTCTATGGATATCCTTGTTTGTACCTTGTGGGACTAACCCGTGTAGGTATTGAAAGTGCAACTCACTCCAAAAGATTGCTCCAAAAGACCTACATCAACATTGAGCATGTACATCTTCAACACCTACATGAAGTCATCATCGACAAAACCCAAGGTTAGTTCATCCCTCTTAGGGGGGATATCACATCTAGGGGGAGCTTTACTCTAATCAATTGAGCTAAAGCAACTCTAATGGTGTGAACACAACAATGCTTTATGTAAAAGTGGCAACCCCACTTGTGCTTAAACGATGAGTATGACCTACGATCAAATGTTCTCATTTGACTCCCAAGTCAATATACTCATATATAGATGACCTAGTCATCGCCAAATTGCTTGTTAGATGCTAGAGTGATTGTGCATGCTTTGTCACATATTTCATTTGCCATCTTATTGTGTGAGCATGTTGGTTGCATATTTTACTCATTCGAGGACATCCATTTGTTGCTTTGATTGTTTGGCTTTTTCTCTTTTGCCAAATGGATGGACAAGAATGCCTAAGAACTCCCTCTAGCTATCTATGCTTTTCTCGTCTCAAACTCTATTCATGCTACATCACAAAGTTTGATCAAGTCAGATTCGAACCACTCTGTGTGAGGAGCACTTGGAGTCCCCGATTCGTTAAACTTCCAAAACCTCTTTGTGCATTTCGGTATGACCGAGTCATCTATTTCGGTCACACCGAGATCACTAAGTTGATCTAGGTTTTCAATCTCGGTGCAACCGATTTGAACTTTTTGGTCACACCGAGTTGCAGCAACCTCTTGCGATTCTGCATCTCGGTGCCACCGAGTTTTTCCACTCGGTCACACCGACAAGGTTGGCATATATATACCCATGGGTGAGATTTTGGAAATTCCTTCAAAACCTCTCAGCCCGCCCGTGTCCTGCTCCGCCGCCTGGGGTCTCCGGATCGTCCTCTTGTCGCCAGCGACCTGCCGCCGCTGGTTTCGTCGCCGTCAATGGATTTCTGCCCCTTTGTTGCCGCCGTAGCGAACTCCGCCGAATTAGGGTATGGGTTCGGTCTTTTGTGCTATTACTTTAACTCCGATTCGTAGCACATTACTTTGCCATGATCATGACCACGTATGCAATCAATCTATCCACTGAAAACATCCCTCGGGTTAGGTTTGATTTGAAAATTTAGGGTTAGGTCTCCGCCGGACTCATCTCGGACCGACCGAATTGTAGAAATCGGTCTCACCGATTTGGCTTAGGCCATTGCAGTTGCACTTTCGGTCTGACCGAAAACTGCAAATCAGTGTGACCGAGTTCGATTCTTTGTGAAACCCTAGCAGTCTCGGTGCCACCGAACTGTGACTCGGTCTGACTGAGTTCACTACTTTAGGTTCCAAAAGCTGCTTCGGTATCACTGAGTTTACAAATCGGTAGCTCTGAAATGCTTTCTGTGAAGAACTAAAACTAAGTTTTTAAGTCATTCTTTTTGCAAAAACTATGCACTTTGTGATGCTCATCCACTCTACCTCATCCATATCTATTCACAGGGTCTGTTGTCAGTAAGTTTGCAGAAATGTCTGACCAGAGCGACAGCCAGAACAAGTCAGAGGAACAGGTACAATTGAGTGAGGGCACTAGTCCCTCTAGCACTTCTGATGAGGGCAGCAGGAGCACACCAAGCAACTTGCCCAAAGCAGCCACCAGAACAAGTAAGAAGAAGACCTCAGATTCTGAAGATGAAGATTATGTGGCTGTTGAGGAAGAAGTCAGCTCCAAGAAGAAGGTGCTGAAGAAAGAGTATGGCACAGTTGCATCAACTAAGCCTGGATTGCACAAGAAGGCCCCTGCCAAGAGGGTGCCAACCTTAAAAGTTAGAGCCTCAACTGCTGAAACCTCCAAGCCAACTGGAGAAGCTGCTGGACAAGGAAAGAAGAGAAAAGAAAGGGTCAATAAGACCACTGCCAGAGTACTTGGTAGATCCTCCATCATGAGAGATTCATAAGAAGAGGAGGAGGAAGAGGATGCTGCACCAGCTCCTAAGGCTCAGAAGCTTATGGGAGATGCAATCAAGTCAGGGGCTGCTCCATCTAAGCCCAAATATGCTCCCAAGGCTACTGCTCAGAAACCCCAAAGCCCAAGAGGAACACCATGAGTATACCTGCTGAGGAGAAGAACAAGGCCCAGTGCCCGAAGCTGAAGAAGAGGAAGATGATTCTCTTGTTTTGAGGAAGTTAAAGCCCAAAATTCCTGACCACAATGATGTTCATCTAGTTGCTGAGGACATGCACATAAGGAAAGATGCAGGATTGAGGTTGTGGAGACACTCTGATCCCTATGTTGTTAGGAGGAGGACTGCAGTTGACTACAGGTTCCATACAAAGGAACAACAAGATTTCTATGAGACAATTTTGCTTGACAAGAAGCCCATAGTGTGTGACATGAAATGGGTGGACTGGGAGTTCATCCGGGAAAACGAAGATCACTTCCCTGGAGTGTATGATAGCTTTAAGCCATGTGGAGTTGATGAATTCATTGGACAAAAGCTCACCAAGTGGAATGATGAGTTGATCATGCGGTTTTACTCCACTGCCCACTTCTATCTAGATGGAAGGATAGTTTGGATGTCTGAGGGTACCAGGTACCAATCCACAGTTGATGAATGGGCCAAGCTAATCAATGCCCCCCAAAGAATATGAAGATGACTTGGATGTGTATGCCACCAAGAAGAAAGACCACAACTCAATGGCAAACATGTACAAGGAGAACCCTGATAAGGCCTTGGAAACTCACAAGCTTCGATCTGTGCATCTCTTGTTGTCTGGTCTGCCTATGATCAACTGGATCATAAGGCACATACTGCTACCAAAGTCAGGAGATCACAAGATGATCCAAGGACACTCCATCAACGTGCTGAAAATTTTTGATGTTCCCTAGAAGTTCAAAGTTATGAGTTTGATTGTCGAAACGATCAAGAGGACTGTTGCTGATCAAAAGAGGAGTTGTGGATATGCTCCACATATTCAGGAGCTCATCAACTCTAAGATGGGCACATGGACTTATTTGCTGGACATGGGAAATCTACCTCTATATCCTGAATTTGAAGACAACACTGTTGTGATGAATGAGAAGGAACCATCATCAGCTCAAGTCCAGGAGAAGAGAGCCAAGGAAAAGGCTGAGAAAGCTTCCCAGATGCCAAGTGTTGAAGAGGCATCTCGAGTCTTCTTGAAGAGCAAGCAAGATCAGTTAGGCTATCTGATTCAAGCTACACTGAGGATTGAGAAGGGCTTGGCCACCCTGACTCAGAATCAGAAGAGCCTGGAGAGGATTGTGGAGACAAAATTCTATGATCTTGATCTAAAGGTGACTGAGATTCAGACTTCAGTTGAGCAGTTTCAGGAGGAAGCAGAGGAGAGGAAAGGAAAAGCAACCACTAATGCTTTTCAGCGTGTGCCACGAGGTCCAAGGTCTGCTGCAGTGCTAGTTTCAGATGCCAGAGCTTCAGTGTTAGCACCAGCAGCTACAGCTCCAGTGCCACCTCCAGCACCCACTCCATCAGCTCCAACTACATCATCGGAAGCCTTCGTCCTTGGAGTTCTATCTACACCATCTCCCAAAGACCAAGCCTGAGAGACGTATAGCACTATGCATTTTCAAACTTTTTGGTAACTTGTTGCCAAAGGGGGAGAAATATGTATAGGTCATAGGCTTCGAGAGAGAGTGTCTTGCTTTTTATCTCTCTTGCTTTTGGTTGAACTTTATGTGTGCTTGTGTGAGATACTTATGTGATCATGTGGTTGATCATATGCTACATTAATGTTTGGCTGAATGATGATATCCTTTATATTCCATATATGATCATTCACTTGCTTGGTGATGAGTGCATGCTTCTAATTTCTATCATTTTGAGCGCTCCACCAAGATGTATGTGACATGGAAGAGTAACCCATGATCCTAATCGATTGTGCATTTGCATTCAAAAGCAAATTTAAATAATGCACAAATTTTAGGGGGAGCTCTTGCTTATCACATACTTCTCAAAGCGACGATGTTTTTCAATCTTATAATCATTTGTCGAAGCTTTGATCTATATGTTGTCATCAATTACCAAAAAGGGGGAGATTGAAAGTGCAACTATCCCTGGGTGGTTTTGGTAATTCCTAACAACATATAGCTCATTGAGCTAATGCTACTTGAAGATAAATATTTCAGGAAAAGCTCAATGATTGGCATGGCATGGATTAGAAAGTGGACCCCTCAAAATGCTAAGGACAAAAGATTGGCTCAAGCTCAAAGCACAAGACTCTACATTTTACTTTTAGTGATCCAAGATCACATTGAGTCCATATGAAAAGCCAATACTATTAAAAGGGGGTGAGGTGTTGCTTAATGAGTTGCTTGCTCAAAATTCTTAGTGATATGCTCCAAAAACCCTCAACTACTTTCTCATATCCACATATGTCCCAAACCAAAAGTCAAACTCGGCCCCACCAAAATCTTCTATCTGGTGCCACCGAGTTCACTTGACATAGCTACTGCTAGAAACCCTAGTCACTTCGTTCTCACCGATAGGGATCTCGGTCTCACCGAGATGGGATTGCAAACTCTCTGTTTCCCTTCGTAACGTTTTGGTCCAACCGAGATGAGCGATCGGTCCCACCGAGATTGCAATGCAAACTCTCTGTTTCCCCTTCGTAACGTTTCGATCTAACCGATATGAGCGAATCGGTCCCATCGAGTTTGCCTGACCAACTCTCTGTTTGCCTATTACCAAAATCGGTCCCACCGAATTTGTGTAATCGGTCTCGCCGAGATTACACTATGCCCTAACCCTAATGGAATTGGTCCCACCGAGTTGACATGTCAGTCCCACCAAAAATCCTAACGTTCACATTTTGAACTAAATTAGTCGGACCGAGTTATATGATTCGGTCCCACCGAGTTTGGTGATTTGTGTGTAACGGTTAGATTTTGTGTGGAGGCTATATATACCCCTCCACCCACTCTTCATTCGTGGAGAGAGCCATCAGAATATGCCTACACTTCCAACATACATTTTCTGAGAGAGAACCACCTACACTTGTGTTGAGGTCAAGATATTCCATTCCAACCACATAAATCTTGATCTCTAGCCTTCCTCAAGTTGCGTTCCACTCAAATCATCTTTCTACCAAATCAAATCCTATGAGGGAGAGTTGAGTGTTGAGGAGACTATCACTTGAAGCACAAGAGAAAGGAGTTCATAATCAACACACCATCTATTACCTTTTGGAGAGTGGTGTCTCCTAGATTGGTTAGGTGTCACTTGGGAGCCTCCGTCAAGATTGTGGAGTTGAACCAAGGAGTTTTTATGGGCAAGGAGATCGCCTACTTCGTGAAGATCTACCCTAGTGAGGCAAGTCCTTCATGGGCGATGGCCATGGTGGGATAGACAAGGTTGCTTCTTCGTGGTCCCTTCATGGGTGGAGCCCTCCGTGGACTCACGCAACTGTTACCCTTCGTGGGTTGAAGTCTCCATGAACGTGGATGTACGATAGCACCACCTATCGGAACCACGCCAAAAATTTCCGTGTCTACATTGCATTTGCTCCCTCCAAACTCCTCCCTTTACCTTCATATGCAATTGTTTTACATTCCGCTGCTATACTCTTAGAATTGCATGTGTAGGTTGATTACTTGTTTGTGCTAAGTTGCTAAAATCTGCCAAGACTTAAAATTGGGAAAAGGCTAGATTTTATTTGGTCAAGTAGTCTAATCACCCCCCTCTAGACATTCTTTCGATCCTACAGACGAGGAGTCTCGAAATGGTCGATAGGTAAAGATTGATATATAGGACGATGGTATCCAGACACCGGAAGTGTTTCGGGGGGTACCGGGTACTTATCGGGTCACCGGAAGGGGTTCCGGGCACCCCCGGTAAAAGATATTGGCCTTATGGGCCAAGAGGGGAAACACACCTGCCACAAGGGGCTGGTGCGCACCCCATATGGGTCGGCCTAGGAGGAGAAGGAAAGGGGGGAAGGGGAAGGAAAGTGTGGATTAGGATTCCCACTTCCTTCCCTCTCCCCCCTCTTTCCTCCCCCTTCGGTTATATATGCCAGGGGGGTGCGCCTTGAGAGGGACTCCAAGTAGGATTCCTCCTACTTGGGCGCCTCCTATGGCTTTTCCTCCCTCCCTCCCATCTATATATATGTGGGAGGGGGCGCCTAGCACACACCAGATCAACTGTTAGACGTGTGCGGTGCCCCCCTCCACCGTTTACACCCCCGGTCATATTTTCGTGGTGCTTAGGCGAAGCCCTGTGGAGATCACTTCACCATCACAGTCACCATGCCATCATGCTGATGGAACTCATCTACTACATCGACGTCTTGCTGGATCAAGAAGGTAAGGAACGTCACTGAGCTGAACGTGTGCAGAACGCGGAGGTGTCAAGTGTTCGGTACTTGATCGGTTGAATTAGCACCAAGAAGTTCGACTACATCAACTGCGTTGTGAAATGCTTCCGCTTATGGTCTAAGAGGGTACGTAGACACACTCTTCCCCTCGTTGCTATGCATCTCCATGGATAGATCATTGCGTGTGCGTAGAATTTTCTTTGTTTTCCATGCAACAATTCCCAACAAAACCAGCCACAGATGCTCATACTTTGCCAAGGCCAACTGAACCAGTGCCTATGGCCTCCCGTGTTCATGAAGTAAATCATTATCAGCAAAATGTATCAGAAAAAGGTGAAATTCCATAGTCTGAGCACCAAGCTTCTCTAGCTTGTGTCGAACCAAATGAATCGGTTCCTCCCTCTACAGCTCAACCGTCTGCCAAAGAACATCCTCATCAGTCCACAATGCCTCATAAAGCTTCAGTATCTGATAAAGTGTGTGCTCCCTCTACACTACGAATTTCCCTCAACACTACAAAAAGAACTTCAGATGTTGGCCCTTCTGCAGTAAAATCAGTTTATGCTCATCATTCAGACTCTATAATTTATGGTGATGAAGTGATTTCCGTTGAAGATGAGCTCAAATATCCATATCCTCGTGAGCAACTGCCTTTATTCTCTATAGGCGTTGGCGCCAAAGGGCCACTTTTTAATCTTCTTTCCTTTCAAGAGAGTCCATACAGCAAGCCCTGCACTTCTTAATCCCCTCGGTTCTAGACTCAAGAACAGGCTATATATTATTCTTGGATCCTTTATGATAGACGCAAGATATTTCCTCATGAGTTCCCAGATATCGCTACTATGAAGAACATTGCCTGTTTTAATCAAGTATTGCAAGATATAGAAGATTTTGGCCTCATGCATGTCTTTGCATTTCAGCATCCGTGGAACAGAGAGATTACACTTCAGTTCTACGCCACACTGTACATCTCTGGTGATGAATCTGATAGTACCAAATGGATCATGGAATGGATGACCGAAGGGAAATGCATAAGGTGCTCTGCAATGGACTTTGTCTCTTAGTTTCATTTCCCTCAATTTGAGCATGACAAAACTGAAATTTGAGTTCACAATATTGATGCCATCTCCCATGAAGATTTCCGTTGCACCATGGACCAAGAGAAAATTAGTGAGTACAATGTTCCTCCCCTGCCCGAGCATTTGACTTTTGAAAAGCAGACTCTATATCACATACTTACTCATACCATATGTCCTTTGGCCGGGATGAACACTGAAAATGCTATATCTGATGTTCTTCGAAACACCATTCTTGCCATATCCCAAGGATATATCTTTGATATTGAAGACATGTTTCTGCGAATACTGATGGACTCTGCTCAGCATCCGGAAACCATCAAATTCTTTGCGCCTATTTGGCAAAAGTCAGTCACAAAATCTTCATTCCTCCTATACGTGATACATTGTGAGTCATGGAAGACTTTTCTTCGGGCAAAGCACCAGTGTCAAGCCCTCCAGATTATCACAATACATTCGATGGGCCACGGCTGTCTCAGCGTGATCGCCAACCAAATACTCAACCTCCTTCACACCTTGAAGTGAGCTTGCATACTCAACAACTGTTGTTGCAGCATATGGCTGAGGATCGCCGAGAGAAAGAACATATGGCTGCCGAAGTGAATGCCATCAACAACTATACGAAAGTTGTGCACATGATCACGGCTGAAAATAAGAAGCACCTATGGAAATCGCTTCAAAAGTTCTTCTCCAAGAAACAACTTAGCAACTCAGATATTAAAGAACTCTATGAGTATATTGATCAAGGTTTCTCTGCCGAAGACTTTCAAGATCATATCACTCCACCTCCGCCAGCTCTTGAACCAACAACTGATTTACTTCGGTTTCAGCTGCGCAAGTTTCTCGACAAATCAGAAACTACCTCACCAACTGAGAAACTAGATGAAGGGAATGTGCTATGTCACAAGAATCAACAAGATGATCCCACTCTGCCCTCATCCTCTCAGCCTCAAGCCAGTCTCGAAGGAACATCTGTTGCTACTGACGATGAAGATATTCCAGCTACTTTTGAATCAGAAACCTCTTCGTCTAGTTCTCCAGGAGATGCCTCAGAGTGAATCAAGTTCACCTCTTTTGTACTCATGTTCTTCGTCACCTTTTTGACACTAGTTGACAAAAGGGGGAGAATTACATCGAGTTTTGATAGATTTTATCTGATAGATTTGCTCTCTGTGTTTATTTGGTCTTGTTTTATGAGACTTTTGTGCTATATGCCTTAAAGACTATCTATGCTCTGATGTAAAACTTCTGATCTCTGATGTAATATTAATAACCCCACCTGCTGCACTATTTCAATTGAAGCATTTGTCTTGCAGGTGGAATTATTATCAGAAGTTATGAATGATTGCACTACATTCTCGATGGATCATATATCATTAGTGCAAATCATTACCTGATTGTTTGAAAAATCTTCCACATAATTCAATGAATTGCAAAACATTTCATATCATATTTCTGACCCTACATACATCTAGGGGGAGTATATTTCGTCATCGATCTAAGTAACAAAAATTCACCCTTGTTCGGTTTACATTTCAATTATCTATCTTCACTTCGATGATTATCTGTTTTGTCAACAACCGTCCAAAAGGGGGAGATTGTTGGTGCAATGATAGGCCCCTTATGTTTTGGAGTTTGTTGACATAAACAATATGGGACTTTTGTGTTTGCTAGTGCACACAGAGTAACAGGTCCCCGAGAGATCGAGGAGTTTGATGCAAACGACGAAGATAATCTCCCTGCGTTGTAGGGAAGGTTATCACTGAAGATGATGTTAACAAGAGTGACCCCTAAAAAATGTTGAAGTTCAAGCAATTGGTTCGGTGTTTGTTCGAAGAAAATGACTAAGCTCGAGGAGAATGAAGACGAGGTGAGGACATATCATTTGTTTCATTATTCTTCTTCTTTCATTGAGTCATAGGACCACCATACTATTAAGAGGGGTGTAGCATTCGAAACTTTGATTCTCTGATGCTAAACCCAAATCCTATGAAAGCTGTGAGATAAATCTATTTGTGTTCTAAGCACATACTTGCCAGCAAGAGACTATGATCTTCTTCACCGCGAGAGATTTTTCTCAGACCGATGAGTTAGCATTACTTGTTCCTTAAGTAATGTTACCGTTGCTCCAAAATCCGACCGTTGCGAACGTGTCGGTTGGCCATTGGCTGGACCCCGTGTCCAAAATGGTCATTTCCCATCTGGGAAGGCTGCGGCTATAAATAGCCACCCCGTACCGGCTTTGTTCGGTGGCTGCTCCACTTGATTCTGAGAAGATTGTTGAGCAACCCACTCTCTGAGTGATTTGACTTTAAAATCCATCGAGAGAAAACCCCTAGAGCCAAAGAATTAGATAGTGGTTAGCATCACCCAAATCTAAGTCGAGTATGCTCCGCCTATTACTCTTGGGAGCTACAAACTCTCTAGACAGTTAGGTGTCAATTTCTTCAGAGACCAAGAGTGATTGTGGTTCTCGAGGAAGAAGTCTATAAGGGTTCGGAGATCGCCTTAAAGTATCTACCATGAGTAATCAACATCGGTTGACGAATCGATTGTCGAGGATAATAGGGTGAAGAGAGTTTATCTTCCGTGTTAAGTCACAACCCCTCCAACCAGACGTAGTCCCTGTGCAGAAGGACAAACTGGTCGAACAAATACCCTGTCACCATCGAGCACCACCGGTTACCTTTGTTACCCATGTTTTCATTCGATGTCTTTCTACCATGTGACTTGTCTCGATGCATGACTAGTTTCCTTTCGGTACCTAGTTTTAGCTCGCTATAGTTTGTTCTTCATTCGTTTCCCCTGCTGGGTTATGAGAGTTTTGAGTTTTCTGAAGAAAATTTAAAACTCCCATTCACCCCCCCTCTGGTAGACATACTTCATTCCTACAGATATCCTATGCAACTGATTTTATGAGGACTTCTTTTCCTGCAGCGATAAGAGCTTCTCGATCCAACCTCTCACCTTTTCCCAGACTCGGTCACAAAGATATGTAAACGTGTAGTTCTTTGACTATCCCACATTAGTTGGCATACCAAGATATGTGTCGCTCAGTCAATCATTCTGCACATTAAATGTGTCCTTTATGCTTTGTCGCAGAACCTGTGGACAACCCCTGTTGAAGAATATGGATGACCTCTCGCCGTTCACCCTTTGTCCCGAAGATGCAGAATAGGTATTAAGTAGGTTCGATACCTCATTGGCTCCCTCCACATTTGACTTAAAAAGCAACATGCTGTCATCATCAAATAGAAGGTGGTTAATAGCCAGGGCTGTGGGAGCCACCTTAACTGCACTAAGAACCGATGATTGAGAACTATATTTTAAAAGGCATGAGAGGCCCTCTACTGCAATTAAGAAAAGATAGGATCTTCCTGCCGAATAGCCTGAGTGGGTTTGAATTCCTCAAGCTTCTCAACATTGAACAAAACTGTGAAGGAATTGTTTTAACCATGCCCATAATAATATCAATCCAAGCAGGAGCAAAACCAAGCTTTTCCAACATGGCTTGAAGACAACACCACTCCTAGTGCTCATACGCCATCATCATATCAAGTTTGAGGCACAAAAACTATTTGTTTTGGATCTATTCTTCTTCATAGAATGGAAGCATTCATAAGCACTTAGAATGTTGTCTGTGATCAATCTGTCGAGGACAAAAGCAAATTGCTCTTGAGAGATGATTTCAGCGAGAATGAGTTCTAGCCTATTGGCCACCACTTTTGATGCAATTTTGTAGTGGTTATTGCATAAACTGATTGGTCAGAATTGAGTAAGGAAAATGGGATTAAATACCTTGGGAATCAGTACTAGGACTATATCATTGATGATCTCTACACTTTCTTCTCCCCTCACAATTCTCAACTGTACACTATTGATCTCATCATCGCGAATATCCCAATGTTGTTGATAAAAGTGTGCAGGGAAGCCGCCTGGACCAAGAGCCTTTGTAGGGAACATCTGAAAAATCACTATTTTCACCTCCTCATCAGAATACAGGGCGCACAAAGCATTATTCATAGCTGGAGTCACCTTGTGTGGTACACGCACAAGCACTGGATCCTCAACGCTCCAGATTGGGTGTTTGATGAAATCAATACATGGATGCGAGGATACTTTTGGGCCAGGAAAGACAAAGACAACAGAAGCCAATGCTCAGTAGCTTGGAACACGAGCTGTCGCCCTACATGTTATGCCGGTCTTGGCTTCAAGAACTTGAAACTCCAAATGTTGGCTCTACGCGTCTAGTGGGAATGGATGTGGCGCACGGATCAGCTCAGACCATGGCTGGGCATTCCGTTCATCGTTGTAACACCCACGATGTGGCTATATCTCCCACGTGTCGGAGCACGACTTAGAGGCATAACCGCATAGTAGGCATGTCGCAAGAGGGGTAATCTTTACACATCCCATGTACTGAATAAGAAAGGGATAAAGAGTTGGCTTACAATTGCCACCTCACACAATACATAAATATAGCATTACATCATCCATAATACAATCAAGGTCCGACTACGGAACCAACATAAACAAAGACAACCCCAAATGCTAAATCCCCGAACGCCCAACTGTGCTCCTCTATTGATCAACCGGAAAAGACATAAAACAATGATCAAGGTCTTCATCGAGCTCCCACTTGAGATCAGTTGCATCATCTGCACTGGTATCGTCGGCACCTCCAACTGTTTTTGGAAGTAATCTGTGAGTCACGGGGACTCAACAATCTCACACCCTCGCGATCAAAACTATTTAAGCTTATGGGTAGGAAAGGGGTAGTGAGGTGGAGCTGCAGCAAGCACTAGCATGTATGGTGGCTAACTTACGCAAATGAGAGCGAGAAGAGAAGCAAAGCATGGTCGAGAAGCTATAAAGATCAAGAAGTGATCTTGAAACTACTTACGTTCAAGCATAACACGAGACCGTGTTCTCTGATACCATCTTATTGATGTGAAGGAACGTAAGTAGTTTCAGGATCACTTCTTGATCTTTATAGCTTCTCGACCATGCTTTGCTTCTCTTCTCGCTCTCATTTGCGTAAGTTAGCCACCATACATGCTAGTGCTTGCTGCAGCTCCACCTCACTACCCCTTTCCTACCCATAAGCTTAAATAGTTTTGATCGCGAGGGTGTGAGATTGCCGAGTCCCCGTGACTCACAGATTAGTTCCAAAAACAGTTGCAGGTGCCGCCGATACCAGTGCAGATGATGCAACTGAGCTCAAGTGGGAGCTCGATGAAGACCTTGATCGTTGTTTTATGTCTTTTCCGGTTGATCAGTAGAGGAGGCCAGTTGGGGCGATCGGGAATCGAGCATTTGGGGTTGTCTTTGTTTATGTTGGTTCCATAGTCGGACCTTGATTGTATTCTGGATGATGTATGCTATATTTATGTATTGTGTGAAGTGGCGATTGTAAGCCAACTCTTTATCCCTCTCTTATTCAGTACATGGGATGTGTAAAGATTACCCCTCTTGCGACATGCCTGCTATGTGGTTATGCCTCTAAGTCGTGCTCCGACACGTGGGAGATATATCCGCATCGTGGGTGTTACAAGTTGGTAATCAGAGCCTTCCCCGACTTAGGAGCCCCCCTGCTTGATCGAATCGCTGACGTTGTTGAGTCTAGAACAAAATATTTTGAGTCTTATAGGATTATACATATCGGAGAGTAGGATTCTTTTTACTCCTCAGTCCCTTCGTCGCTCTGGTGAGGCCTCCTGACGTAGAGTTTTGACTCTTCTCTTCTCAAATTTCACTATTTTTTTAGGATCACGCGGGTATCTTGGCATCGTTCTGATGGTTTTGTGACGAGAACATTGTTCTTGGTGCCTCCTGAAATTTAGGGGTTGTGGCAGTGTCCTGGGGAGTTGAGCTCCAAGGTGTTGTCGTCACAATTTTATCATTGCAGTTCTGAAATACCTGAGTTCGCCGACATCGAAAATCTCCTTTATGTAGTTGTTGGTGAGATAACCTCGACGCCACCCAGTACTGGGGCGGGAGTTCAGGAGTATTGCCATAACTCGTATAACAGATGCTTTTCGAAGGTTGAGGTAAATGGTTTCCAAAGGTTTCTTGGTTATGTGTTGAAGGATGGATACAACTGGATGTAGGATTTGCTAGTTTTGGGTGAGATATTATGCTTCCCCTGTATCCCCAACACCTGATTGCATAACCAGAAAGTTTCGGGAGTTTATAAGTGGGAATTCAAGTATCACGTAGGATATCTTTCCAACAGACACATGATACGATATGGGATCTATCATATGTTTGTTTCTAGCTTATTTCCTAAGTCAATCCTTTGTTTTTGTTTTTTTGTTGTGGTATTCGAGTTGCTTCAATGTCAAGTGTTGATTCCATACCTTCCCTAAGCGGTGTTCTCACATTTCTATGCGAATACTAATCCTTCATGATAATTGAGATTGTCATGTCAATTCTTTCCAACCGGTGTGCTTCTCTTCAAGTGGATCCGATCATTTTCAACATCCGCAAGATCAACTCTAAGTTTTATCAATGGTGTTTGTTTCATCCGTCCCCAAGTTGCCTTCATTTTCCCGCCCACCCACCCATTTTCCTTCAAGGACTCAGATTTCTTAATCAAGTATCCATCTTATTGATGTGAAGTCTCTCCATTCTCTTCCGTCAATATTCTTATCCGGTGATTCTCAGGAAGATACTAACGGAGCTTCAAGTTCATCATTCTTCATTTCTTTTATCTTCTCTAGTGGATTCAAATCAAGCTTTTGGCGTTGATCATATCCCTTTTCCTCGTTTCAAATTCTTTCTCATGCAGGTGCACCTCTTAATCATCCACTACTCGCTATTCATTTGTTCTGGAGTGTTGAAGATATCTTGATATTCGTGCTTCCACTCTGCATTCGTTCAAGCCTTTTCGAGATTGTTATCTCATTCAAGCCATTTAATTCAATCGGTGCAACCTCTCTTTTAAATCGTTCAACGGTGTTTCTTTTGAGTGGGCCCTAACCCACAGGTCTTTTTCCCAGGATCTTACGTGACACTTCTAATTTTACCGGAGCTATTCTCAAATCTTTCAAAGTTTGATGTAAGAATGTTTTGTCATCTGTCAAATGTGCTTCTCTAAGATCTTTCTAATTCTTTTCATCATTGGTTCAACCTTTCTAATTTTTATTCCGGAGTGCCTCAACAATTCATGGTGGTGTTTCTCATCGTCATTCTCAACATTTGAAGACTGAAGAAGAGCTTTTCCTCCAAATCTTATCCGTTCTCTTAGAGATGCGTAGTTCAATCTTGATGCCATCCTCTCATAATTGTTTTCGATTGTGAGAATTCTTTTCACCCATCCAGAGCGATTCAAGAGTCTTTTCAGTTTGATTCTCTAGAGCCCATCATCTCAGAATTATTCATTCTCAGCTTTCAGCTCTCATTCTCTAAATCTTACCGATGCTTCATTCAAGTATTCTCTAATCATCTCGGAATCTCTTCGTTCTCTTGTATCAAATTCTCTCTTGTATCTTCGTTCATTTTCTAATTCTTCCCAGTGTTTCCCTATCTTTTCTTCATTCGTTTTCAAATCTTATGGTGGTTCGCTCAAGATTTCTCTTCCTTCATTATCATATCAATTCATATGTTCTTTCCAAATCCTACCGGTGGATCATTGAAGACCTTCTCAAGTTTGCGCTATATCTCCCCTTTGTCATTTCCAATGAGAATGAGTAGTATGCCAAATCCGTTGCTTGTCATCAATTTAATTAATGAAGGATAAGCATAATGTAATTCTTATTCTTGTTTCATCCAAGTGATTATTTCCTTATTCCGGAGGTTCATCAAATTCTCGTTTTCAATTGTTTCATCTTTTCTTTTCCCGGAGTTCCAAGCTCTCATCATCACGAAGATCCATCTAATCATTGCAAGGCTTCAACCTTATTCTTTTCACCCTTCTTTTCGTTTGGTCATTCTTTTTTTAACGGAGTTCTTCATGGAGGCTCTACATGGTGGTTCATCAAGGATTTAAATTCCTTCTCGAAGTGTTCATCGAGATTCTTTTCAGAGGACCTCAAGTATTCTTCATCTTGTATTCCGAGGTGCAATTCTTCCTACTTTATCTTTTTAGGTGGTGTTATGTCATTCTTGGCAATTTCCCTTTGTTTTTCATGATTCGCAAGTTGTCAGGAATGAGATATTTAAACCCATCATTTTCTTCCTTGGAGTTATATTGGTATAGATTTCACCTAAAGCCTTCCATTGGGAATGTTGCCTCTTGTGGTGATTACCTATGATCCAAGTTTTCTTATCACCTTGAGGTAAGAAGCTTCCTATCTTTTCTAGCTCTCAATCCAATCTGTTGTTTTCCGTTAGTGGTAGAATTTCATCTCATAATTTTGAGTTGTCTTCCATGAGCCCACATCAAGTTTATCTTTTCATTGGTGGTTTTCCAACAACTTCGTTCGAACCTTCTCCTAAGGATGCCTTTGCAAGCTCATTTGAGGTAGAAGATGTTGTTTTATCCTCCGTTCTTTTAATTCCTTTCTTATATTTGTTCTGGAGGCTTTGTGATGTTTCTCTCTTCAACACATCATCTTGTTTTGTCAAGATCATGTTCAATTCCTTCCATTTACAATCGGAGTGCTGCCCAAATTATATCATTCTTATTCCTTCTCTATCTTGTTTTTAACCGAAGTGTTGTGTCCTCTGCTTAAGTTCTTTTTATCTTATCAAGTCTTGCATCTCTTTTCAACCGGAGTGCTACCGAATTTGTTCTTCCTTGTTCCTCTTTCCTAACGGAGTGTTTTCAACTTCGATCATCTCCGTGGTATTCTTTCTTTCAAGTTGTTCAACCTTTCAAGGTTCTTTGGTTTCACTCGTTTGTCAAAGAAGCAACTTAGTTTTACCTCTTATCTTCCTCTTCCTTTTCCCACCAGTGCCATCCTAGATCTCGGGACGAGATCCTCTCGTAGTGGTGCAGTGTTGTAACACCCCGGATACAACTTTCCATATTCGTAACTCCAACTCTTGCCTTTTCCGGAGATGCGATATGATTTTCCGTTCGTGGTTGGGTTTTGTCTTCATTTTGCAATTTTTTTTCATGTCATGCATTTCATATCATGTCATCATGTGCATCGCATTTGCATACGTGTTCGTCTCATGCATCCGAGCATTTTCCCCGTTGTCCATTTTGCAATCCGACACTCCTATGTCCTCCGGCGTCCCCCTCTTGTCTCTGTTCGTGAGCGGGTGTTAAACGTTCTCGGATTGGACCGAGATTTGCCAAGCGGCCTTGGTACACCACCGGTAGACCGCCTGTCAAATTTCGTGCCATTTGGAGCTGTTTGATACTCCAATGGTTAACCGGGGAACCGCAAAGGCCTCGTGTGTGTTGCAGCCCAACACCCCTCCAAAGTGGCCCAACAACCCATCCAAACCTATCCCATGTCCTCCGTCGTCGGATCACGATCGCGTGGTCGAAAACCGCACCCCATTTGGACATTCCCACATCCTTTTACCCATATAAACACCTCCCCCTTCATTTTTCGCGGATCAAACCCTAAAATTTCCCTACCGCGCCATGCCGGACATGTCCGTCGCCGCCGGACACGTCCAGCGCCGCCGCCCCGTCCAATACCAGCGCGACACTTTTCCCATTGCCTCTCCACCGCGCCTCCTCTCTCCCCGCCATCGCGGCCCGTCGGGGCCCGAGGCCGGCCCGCCCCGGGCCGCGACCGGGCCCGTCCGCGCCCGTTGCTCCGCCGCCACGCCCGCGTGCTTCTGCCACCGTGCGCCTGCTGCTCCGCCGCCGCTCGCCGCACCGCCGCGCTGCCCGCGCCGCCTCGCATGCCTCCCCGGCCGGCGCCCCACCTCCGGCTGACCAGATCTGGCAAGGGAGCGGCCAGATTCGGCCGGAGCCCTCCTCACCGGTGTCTCCCCGAGCCTCTCCGGCCTCCTCCTTCTTCGTCTCCGGTCAGCTAGCTCCGGCCGTCCTCGTCATCCACGCCGCCCCAGATCCAGATCTGGAAAACCTAAGGTTGACCCCGAAAATATCCTAAGTCCCTGAGTTTTTGCATTCTGAAGCCCTGTTCAACATGCCATAACTCCTCATCCATAGATCCGTTTTGCATGAATGATATATCAAAATGTTCATCACGATGTGCTCTTCATTTTGTTCCATTGTGCCATGCTTGTTTGAGTCCAGCTCGATGCCCAAATCGTTGATGCAAGAGTGCTATTAAATGTTAGGTGCTGATTCTTAGCAGAGTATGAGCATTTGTCATTTTTTGCTACATTTGTTGTGTGCTTCATATGGGCATGAGCTCTACATGTGTTTTGGTCTATGCCATGCCATCTTTACAGGGGTGTATGCTATGTATTTTTTTGATCTTTGTGGTGACTAGCACAAACATGCAAAGTAGCTCTCGTGATATTGCTGATTTCAGAGACTTAGAATTTCACTAAGTCATTGCTCTGCTGTTATTTTTATGCCATGTATTCATGATGCTACAGTGAGATCCATGCTTCTTTTGAGTATTGTCAGTAAGGATGATTTGTACATATGGTTGTGCTCTATCCATCCATGTCCCTGTTTGAATTTATGGAGTGCCCTAGCATGACTTAATCTTGCTCTACTTTTGCTATAAAATGTTCCTGGCAGATTGTTTACTTGTTAATCAATTTTGCCAAGGTTGTTGTAGTTGATCCATGCTTGCTTTGAGCTTGTTCTTGCTTTGGCTAGCTTCATGATCATGTCTTCTTGCTGATGCTATTCTTATATTTTTCATGCAATGCCTTGTGATGAGTGAATCGATCTCGCAAAGATGCCTTCATAACTCTGTTTTGCCATGCTCAGTTTTCTGCTAAGTCTGAATCTTTTAACGAAACTTGCTATGTTTACATGGGTGCCATAATATCTTCTATGCCTTTTTGGCTCTTGGTCAATAAGGGACTTTTGTTCTATGCTTTGCGTAGATTCATGCCATGCCTTGTATTGCTATGTTATGTTCCTGTAGCATGTTGTTTGCTTGCTCTAAACATTGCTTCCTGATGTTAATCCCTGGCATGTTAGTATTTTCACTAAGTCTATGATGCTATTATCTTTTGCACTTTTGCCATGCTTGTTTGAACCTGCTCTTGTGTGATTTATCCGTAGCTCAGTGTTTATCTTTTGTCAAGCATCTTGAGTAGATCACTGCCATATGTTTTGTTGCTATGTTGGAGTGCAGTACCTTAGTTTCTTGTTGCATTCTAGATAGCATCATGCTGTTAATCGCAGGATTGTGCCATTCTTGTTTTGCTTGCCATTTGCAAACTGTGCATCCGATTCCGGTGATCTTTATATCGATTTCGACTGAACTCATCTTTCTAGTGGCGCACTTGGTTTGCCAAGTTGATGTCTTGTTCATCATTTTCCTTCCGGAGCATGCATATGCATTACATATCACATCTCGCATATCATGCCATATTTTGCATCATGTTGCTTGCGCATTGCATCGTGATTGATTGTTGGTCCTTTGCTTGTGTTCTTGCTTTGGGTAGAGCCGGGAGATGAGTACGTGTTCGAGGAACCTGTTGAGTATGCTAACGAGGATCAAGCTTTCGTCAACTCTGAGAACTTTGCAGGCAAGATGACCATACCCTCAAAATCACTTCTATCTTTACTTGCTAGTTGTTTGCTCTATTGCTATGCCGCGATACCTACCACTTGTTATATCATGCCTCCCACATTTCCATGACAAGCCTCTAACCCACCTTTCCTAGCAAACCGTTGTTTGGCTATGTTACCGCTTTGCTCAGCCCCTCTTATAGCGTTGCTAGTTGCAGGTGAACATGGAGTTTTGTTCCATGTTGGAACATGGATATTTGTTGGGATATCATTATTATATCTTATTTACTTTAATGCATCTATATACTTGGTAGAGGGTGGAAGGCTCGGCCTTATGCATGGTGTTTTGTTCCACTCTTGCCGCCCTAGTTTCCGTCATACCAGTGTTATGTTCCTTGATTTTGCGTTCCTTACGCGGTTGGGGGAATGGGACCCCCCTTAACAGTTCGCTTTAAATAAAACTCCTCCAGCAAGGCCCAACCTTGGTTTTACATTTGCCAAACAACCTATCACCTTCCCTTGGGTTCTGTAGACTCAAGGGTCATCTTTATTTTAACCCCCCCCCCCCGGGTCAGTGCTTGTCTAAGTGTTGGTCCGAACCTGTCAGTCGTCGTTGCCCACCAAGGGCAACTCTGGGCTGGCCTACCAGAAGTTTGGACAATCTGGTGTGCCCTGAGAACGAGATATGTGCAGCTCCTATCGGGATTTCTCGGCACATTCGGGCGGCTCTGCTAGTCTTGTTTTACCATTGTCGAAATGTCTTGTAACCGGGATTCCGAGTCTGATCGGGTCTTCCTGGGAGAAGGAATATCCTTCATTGACCGTGAGAGCTTGTGATGGGCTAAGTTGGGACACCCCTGCAGGGTTTTGAACTTTTAAAAGTCGTGCCCGCGGTTATGGGCAGATGGGAATTTGTTAATATCCGGTTGTAGAGAACTTGACACTTAACTTAATTTAAAATGAATCAACCGCGTGTGTAGTCGTGATTGTCTCTTTTCGGCGGAATCCGGGAAGAGAACACGGTCTCGTGTTATGCTTGAACGTAAGTAGTTTGAGTATCACTTCTTGATCTTTATAGCTTCTCGACCGTGCTTTGCTTCTCTTCTCGCTCTCATTTGCGTAAGTTAGCCACCATACATGCTAGTGCTTGCTACAGCTCCATCTCACTACCCCTTTCCTACCCATAAGCTTAAATAGTTTTGATCGCGAGGGTGTGAGATTGCTGAGTCCCCGTGACTCACAGATTACTTCCAAAAACAGTTGCAGGTGCCGACGATACTAGTGCAGATGACGCAACTGAGCTCAAGTGGGAGCTCGATGAAGACCTTGATCGTTGTTTTATGTCTTTTCCGGTTGATCAGTAGAGGAGGCCAGTTGGGGCGATCGGGGATCTAGCATTTGGGGTTGTCTTTGTTTTTGTTGGTTCCGTAGTCGGACCTTTATTCTATTCTGGATGATGTATGCTATATTTATGTATTGTGTGAAGTGGCGATTGTAAGCCAACTCTTTATCCCTCTCTTATTCAGTACATGGGATGTGTAAAGATTACCCCTCTTGCGACATGCCTACTATGCGGTTATGCCTCTAAGTCGTGCTCCGACACGTGGGAGATATAGCCGCATCGTGGGTGTTACAATCATGGACGCGGATGCCAATTTTTTTTCAATAACTTGATGCCCATTGCTGCTGGGGAGGGAACAAAGTTATTGTTCTAGAGAGATCGGTGGCTCCACGGTCTTGCCATCGTCGACTACGCACCGGCCATCACCCCCCTGGTTCGCACTCGAATCAAGAACCAACGTTATGTCGCCCAAGCTCTCATGAACAGAAGATGGGAAGCGGACATCCACAGTGAAATCCCCCCTCATGGCCCTGATCCAACTAATGCACCTAAGGCTTCTGATCTCCCGTGTGGAACGGGACATCGATCTACGAGATACATTTACTTGGCCAAGCGACACTTTGGGATTATACACTGCTAAATCAGTGTACTCCAGGCTATGCATCGGTCTGATTAAGTTCCCCCATCAGGAGCGCATCTGGCGAAGTTGGGCGATTCTTAAGTGCAAAATTTTGACTGGTTGGCCGTTCAGTACCGCATCTGGACATCCGCTCGCAGGGCAGGTCATGGCCTCCAAGAGTAGTCGTTTGCTTGCTACTCATGCGTGCAAGACGAAGACACAGTCGATCACATTTTCGTTCGATGTTTTTACACAAGGGAAGTTTGGCATCGTTGCATTGTGGCCCTAGATCTGAACACAGAGGAGCCGAACCAAAACCTCTCACTCATCAAGTGGTGGGACAAAGCGAGGAGCAGCTTCCCCGACGCCAACAAGAGAGGTTTCGACACCCTATTCATTGCCATCACTTGGTCTTTAGGAAACAACGCAACACGAGTGTTTAGGAGAATGACCGATCATAGACATCCAAGACTTTTGGTTTGATCAAATCCTCAACGAAATCAAGAAATGGTCTAATGCCAATGTAGAAAGTTTACTTTGTTTTGTGAGAGAGTAGCTTTTTCTTTCTCTAGGTGTGGGTGTGGGTATGGATGTGGATCTAACCACTACTAGCACTCTATCTTGTTTTTTTTGAGAGTACACACTCTATCTTGTAGAGTGCATATTTTGCTCCCTTGTATAAAATATGGTACATTATTCGCGTCCTCTTGAAAAGAAAACAACATAACGAACTAACGAAGCAAATTAACATCAATATGTATAGCTAGCTCATAATAATAAACAAAACAAAAGAGTAAAATAAATCGTGGCACATCCTAGTTCGTGACAATGCAATCATGCGTGAGCCTAGAGTAGAGTACATTCAGTTGACAAGGTTGCACTTGGTCCTGATCTTGCCTTGGTTGCCGGTGAGCACGCCGATGGCGCCCATCTTGGCCATGGAGACGCGGAAGTCCCGGAAGAATTCCCCGTCGTACCTGCCAGTGGCGGCGCGGCGGACGTAGGCACCGGCGAAGGGATGCTCCATGAGCCCGGCGTCCGACCGGAGCAGCCCGCGCCTCCTGGCCACCTGCCGATAGTAGCTCGTGTCGAATGTCCCGCAGCTACCGGCGTCCATCTCCGCTGCCGCGCTGCTATCGCTGGGGCCGCGGCAGCGCATTCTCAGCCTGTCGGCGTACCTTCCGTCCAGGGTCGGGTCGGTGCTGCGGATGCTGCCATTGTAGAGGCGGTCGGCGAAGGACGAGCAGTGCGCCTTCCCAAGCGTGTGCCCGGCCGAGAGCACGACGAGGTCCTTGACATCGAGGCCCTTGGCCGCGAACACCTCGATCATGACACTGATATTTCCGTAGAGCGGCGGCAGCTCGCCGCAGTTTTCGGCGCGGGACGTCCGGCCGTCCCTCCGGCCGAGCGCCACGGGCCAGGATGGGCCTTTGCTCTGGGGTCGAGGATCAGATCCAGAGTTTCATCAGATACAGAAAGACAAGTTGGTAGTACGCGACGAGACAAGAGGCAAGTTGTTGTGATGTACCAGAACGACGGCGTCTCGTGCCATGAGCGCGAGGAGGTCGGCGCAGGAGACGGTGGCCGGGCACGCCTTCTCGAGCTTGTCCTTGACCCGCGCGACGGCGTCGAAGCCTCGGAGGCTCTCGTTGGGTATGGCATCCTTCTCCGTGGGGCTCCCGTCTGCGGAGTCGAGCAGCACAGATGCATCGCAGCCCTGCACGAAGCAGTCGTGGTAGTGCAGCCGGAGCAGGGACGCGGCCAGGTCCGGCGACGCCCTGACGATCCTCGCCGTCTCCCTGAACACGATCCCTTCCGCTCCCGGGCACGTCTTGTCGTAGTACCCGAACCTGATGCCCGGCTGCGCCGCGCATCCAGACAAGAGCGCCGCTAGCGCAGCTAGAGCAAGTGACAGCATTGTCACGGCCATCTCTCGAGCCTCCACTCGCTGGCGGCGAGCCATGGCCGTCGCTACTGGTATGCTACAGTGGAACTGGACAGTTCCTCTATGTCTGCGTGGCTGCTGCCTTCAGTATTTATGGCTGATAAGTTCTGCATCTGCAGTTAAAAGGGTTTTCATTTCATTCGCACCAAAGGGCTTCGATTTGACTACAGATGATGAGCTTCGATTCTTGCGAAGAGCGAGTTGACTTTGCCATTACGATATGCATATGCAGCAGATTCGGTGCGTTTCCGTTGCGTGCGGCGCCGTCCACTGTTTTAACTAGCTGTACACCGGTGCCGTAGCTGTGTCCATGCACGCGGCAAGCCTACAGCGTGACCCTAGCCCGAATCTTTGGTTTGAACGCAGATTCACAAGAAATGAAATGACGGACAATATGCCACTCCCGATCACGATGCCCTGATCACAAGATCCAAAGCCTGAATCTTTAACTGTTGAATCCCTCAAAAAGAAACGAATTTTGGTGTGAATCAACTAGGGATTTGAGAGGGGATTTGAGAGAGGAGTTCACAATACAGAGAACTGGAGCAACTTCATGAGCTGCCGTCCATTCCTTTCCTTATCTCTATCTTCCTTCTTTACACTCTTGTCCTCCTGACATTTATAATTTACACATTAGTACATCATACCAAATACAAATTTACCACTAAACTCAACACTCCCCCTCAAGATGGGGCAAACACATCATATAACCCCATCTTGCTACATAAGCTAGAAAACACTTTTTCAACGAGACCTTTGGTCAAAATATCCGCTAGTTGGTTTGAAGAGCTCACATAATGCATACATATTATTCCTTGGTCAAGTTTCTCTTTGATAAAGTGTTGGTCAATTTCTATGTGCTTTGTTCTACAATGTTGAACCGGGTTATGTGCTATATCTAGCGCAGCCTTATTATCACAATACATCATCAATGGTCTTGCCTGGAATAGACCCAACTCCATCAGTATGATTTTTAGCCATAAGACTTCACATACTCCATGAGCCATAGCTCTGAATTCTGCTTCTGCAGTGGACCTTGCAACAACATTTTGTTTCTTACTACGCCAAGTAACTATGTTTCCTCCAACAAACGTACAGTATCCTGACGTAGACCTTCTATCATCTAATGAACCGGCCCAATCAGCATCAGTATAACATTCTATTTGTAAATTGCCACTTGACTTATACAATAAACCTCGACCTGGGCACCCCTTTAAATACCGAATGATTCGATTTACTGCATCCATGTGGTGAGTTTTAGGACTATGCATAAACTGGCTCACCACGCTTACGGCAAAAGCTATATCAGGACGAGTATGCGATAAATAGATCAAACGGCCAACAAGTCTCTGATATTGTTCCCGGTCAACAGGTTCCCCTGACTCACTAGTCAATCGGTGGTTTTGTTCAATTGGTGTTAATGCTGGACGACACCCAGACATACCAGTTTCTGACAACAGATCTAGCACATATTTTCTTTGAGATAGATAGATACCTCTTGAGCTTCGTGAGACTTCAATTCCAAGAAAGTACCTCATCTCTCCTAGATCCTTGACTTCGAACTCGTTCCTCAAATGTTGCTTCACTCTTTCAATACCTTGATCATCATCTCCTGTAATAACAATATCATCAACATAGACAATTAATATCGTCAATTTTCCACCACATCTTTTATAAAATAAAGTATGGTCGGCATTGCTCTGGCTGAAACCCAATTTCAGCATAGCTTTTCTAAACCGACCGAACCACGCACGAGGAGATTGTTTTAGGCCATACAGTGAACGGCGGAGTTTCAAGACCTTTCCTTCAGTTTGTACCGTGTTGAAACCTGGTGGTATATGCATATAAATTTCCTCCTGAAGGTCTCCATGTAAGAATGCATTTTTTACATCCATCTGAAACAAATTCCATCCAAGATTAGCTGCACAAGACATCAAAGTTCTTACTGTATTCATTTTTGCTACAGGGGCAAATGTTTCCTCATAATCAACACCACGAGTCTGTGTGTAGCCTTTGGCCACCAACCGAGCTTTATACCTTTCTATTTTACCTTCAGGGTTACACTTAATGCTATAAACCCATTTGCATCCGACTGGTTCCTTGCCCTTCGGCCATTCTACCAATTGCCATGTATTATTCTTTTCTAGAGCATACATTTCCTCCAACATTGCTGCTTTCCATTTAGGATCATTCACTGCATCCTTCCAATCTTTAGGTACTGATATGGAATCCAAGGATGCAATAAAGCTCCTAAAAGAGGAAGTACACCTGTCATACGAAACAAATTTTGCAAGATCATGTTTATATCCAACACAATCCTTCAGACGCGCGGGTACATCTACTTTTCTTTTTTTCTTTCGTAAGGCAATTGGCTCATCATTTATTTGAGTACTAGAGGATGGTATATGGGTTTCAGTACCTTCAACATCACCCTCATCATGGGCCATTTCTTCACTTGTTGGTGCCTCCTCTAGTACTTGTGATTGATTCACAACTTCTTCATCAACTTCCTGAGGTACACCTTCCCCATCTTCTGTTTCCATCTCCTCTTGACCTGAAAGATTTTCATACGCTTCAGATATTAATGTATTATCACCTTCTACATTTGTATTGGTAGTTTCCTCCCCCTCGATTTCATCTTCTGAGCGTATGATATCCCCAATAGGTATTATTACAGTTCCCCTATCATTGCTCTCTCCTATGATATTCTCCCCCTTGTTGCCTGTACCATTGTCATTCCCTTTTAAGGAATAGAATGGTTCTTTTTCGTGAAAGGTAACATCCATACTCACAAAGAATCTCCTTTCAGTAGGCGACCAACACCGATATCCCTTTTTTGTGGAAGAATAGCCCACAAAGATACATTTGACGGCTCTTGGATCAAGTTTTCCTGCTGAACTCCTGTGATGATGAACAAAACAGGTACATCCAAATATTTTTGGTGGCACAATAAATGAGTTAGAGCCATACAAACATTCAATAGGAGTCTTATGGCCCAGAACTCTAGAAGGCATACCGTTTATTAGATAGGCAGCAGTTTTGACCGCTTCTCCCCAAAGGAATTTTGGCACATTCATCATAAACATGAGAGCTCGAGCAACTTCCAGTAGATGTCTATTCTTTCTCTCTGCCACCCCATTTTGTTCTGCAGTATTCACACAAGTTGTTTGATGTATAATACCATAAGAAGACAAGAAATTACTAAATTTACCATTGATATATTCGGTACCATTATCGGAGCGTAATATTTTCACATTCATGCCAAACTGGTTACGCACCATATTAAAAAAATCTTTGAATGCAGGGAGAACTTCAGATTTATGCTTTAGGAGGTACAGCCATGTGCACCTACTAAAACCATCAATGAAGGTCACATAATATCTATCCCCTGTGAGGGCAGTTACAACTGATGGACCCCATACATCCGAATGCACCACATCAAAAGGTATCTTACTTCTCTCATTACTACTAGGATAATTGGTTCTAGTGTGTTTAGCCAGTTCACACACATCACACAAAAGCTTCTCCTTACAATAATTTTTAACTTGAGATGGAAACATGCGACCAAGGGCTTGGAATGACAGATGCCCTAGTCTATAATGCATCAGTAGAAATTCATCAGTGGTCAAGCTATTCATCATACTGAGGGCATATGGAGATGGAGACGAGGCATTGGTAAGGAAGTAGAGGCCGTCGTGCTCAATTCCAGTCCCAAGATTTCTTCTTGTCTTCAGATCCTGAAATGTACATGAGTGAGGGTCGAAGGATGCCTTGCAATTACGTGAGTTTGTAATTGAACTAACTGACAAGAGGTCCACTGGCAAATTAGGGACATGCAAGACTGGGCTTAAGGACAGAGATGGAGTACAATTAACGTTCCCATAACCCATTATCGGAGCTAAGGATCCATCAGCTATGCGTACCCTATCCCTTCCAGAACAAGGGGTATATGATGAAAAGTTCTTAGATGAGCCTGTCATGTGATTTGTGGCCCCTGAATCAATTATCCAAGATGTTAAAAAATTCTTCGTACCTTTCCCAGAATGAGCATCAGATGTAGCTTCAGCAGGGCCTTCTGAAGTATTTGCCATAAGTTTGCCTTTAAATTCTTCAAGTGCTTGGGCTGTTACAGCAGACCGTTCTCCCCCAAATAAAGTAAGATGAGCTCGATCTGGTCTTCTTGCATTACTACCACCACTAGTGAATCTGTTAAATTGTTTCGGTTGCCATCCAGGAGGATAACCAACTATATCAAAACAACTCTTCTTCAAATGGCCTGGTTTTTTACAGTGGTCACACACCATCTTAGGCTTTCTCGTGTAGTCGAATCTAGTAGCATTTGCTTGCTCATTTCTTGAAGTACCAGGAGACTGAATTTGCTTAACTGAAGATAGTGCAGCTCTGCTATCAACATTTGTTTGTGAAGATGTGATCTGATTGGCCAGCCGTGTTTCTTCCTCAAGTATACTTGAGATGGCTTGATCCAATGTAGGCCAATCTGCTGTGGCTTGTATGAGTTGGGAACGGAGATTGAACTCTGAGTTCAGACCATCAAGAAAAGTCTGAACCAACAATGGTTCAAACCACTCTCGAAGGAGGGGTACGTCCCTGGGATCATGTGCCTTAAATGGTCTAAAATACTCCAGGTCTCTATAGAGTTTCTTGATTTCTCCCGCAAATTCAGTCACTGTCTTCTGCTCTTGCTTGATCTGCCTCAATTCATGGAAAATCCTACTGACTTGCATCTTGTTCGATTTTCCTGAGAACTGTTTCTCAATGCTTGTCCACACCTCAGCTGCAGACTGAAACCCTTCAACTTGTTCCCTAACAGTCTTCTCCATCGACCCCAACAGCCATACCATAACTCGCTTTTGATTTTGATCCCATTGCTCTTGTGTGACATCCGTTGGTTTTTTTTTCATCGTCCTTCAAAAATTTCTGAAGTCTATGTGACTCCAGAATCAATGTGGCGTTCCGAGACCAGCTAAAAAAATCACCCGGACCAGTTGACCTGACAGGATTGGGTTCCAGGGTCTTCAAAATTTCAGAAGTACTGCTTGTCTTTGTTTGTGCCTGCTCCATCAGCTGTGAAATCATACGCTGCATACTTCCACACAATTTCTCAATACCAGAATCCCTACTGGTATCTCCCATGACCACTGAACAATTAGTGTATTTCTGGAAAAAAACGAACAGCTACATCCTTCACACAGTTCAATCCTCTCTACACCGAGTTACCACAAAGCAGGAAGATTCAATCCACCACAAGCTGCTGGACTAAAAACACTTCTACCTTATTGAGAGAAAAGGCAATACCAGCTGGTCCGTGGCAGTTCCTACTTAGTGCAGCACAGGAACACTTTAGAGTTCAGACCTGTACACCACGACGACGGCAGCGGAGCAGCACAAAGGCAACGTGGAGCGGAACAGCAGGAGGATGCCGCCTGCCAGGAGGACGGCGGCACAAAGGCACTGCGGCGCAGCCGGAAGATGCGGCCCCGCACGAGGACGACGGCGACCTTGGCGAAGTTTGGCTGCCACGCACAAAGGCGAACAGCCGCTTACGACCACGACGAGCAGCAAACTTAATCAGATCAAATCCGGGTCCAGGACCGATTGCTCTGGTGCCATGTTGAATCCCTCAAAAAGAAACGAATTTTGGTGTGAATCAACTAGGGATTTGAGAGGGGATTTGAGAGAGGAGTTCACAATACAGAGAACTGGAGCTACTTCATGAGCTGCCGTCCACTCCTTTCCTTATCTCTATCTTCCTTCTTTACACTCTTGTCCTCCTGACATTTATAATTTACACATTAGTACATCATACCAAATACAAATTTACCACTAAACTCAACATTAACAGATATAATTCCTCGCTCCACAAGACTGATAATGTCAGCGCACAGACAACTGAAGGGAACGGCGCCGTGGCAGCAACAGGCAGCCAGCCTGCCACTGCGACCAAACTAGGCGAGGAACACCGCTACGAACCAAGGCGCGTCTCCAGCAGGCCGGCCCGTATCTCGCAGCCCAACACGAGGTTCATTGGGCCCGAGTGAACCAGTTAGGGTTGGCCCAATCAAGACTTACAGCCAATTTTGATTTTTCCGGAACATGCGGGCAGCTTGGGATCTTGCCCAGGAGGTACAATTCAAGCCATTGGAGGATAATCTCTACTCCGTACAATTCTCATGTTTAGGGGATTGGGAAAGAGTTACACAAGAAGTCCGTGGCACTTTAGGGGGATGCAGTGATCCTCAAGCCGTATGACAGGATGGCGAAGCCTTCGACAGTTCAACTTGACAGTATTGAGATCTGGGCACAAATCCATGATGTGCCACCACTATATGCATCTCTGGTGCCGTCCCTTGCGGCGAAGGTGGGGGAGGTTCTCTTCGCAGAGCCTATCTCACAAGATTTTGTGGGGAATTTTCACCGTGTGTGGTTGAGGATTAAGGTCGATAAACCACTGAAGAATGTCGTCTCCATTATCCGAGATGGAAAGCGCCAAATCTACAGAGTCAAATATGAAAAACTTCCGGATTGGTGCACCGTATGTGGCATGTTGGGTCACCAGTATAAGGAGCATGGCACCAGAATACATCCACCCTCTGCTTTGGTCTTCAAGGACTTGAAGGCAACTTGGGCAATGCGTAATAGCCAGGGGCCGGGAGGCGGACGAAGCCGTAGGGGCGGACGCCGTGGCGGCCGGACTGGAGGGCGTGGTGCAGACTCTCAATTCGAGGGATCGGTAGGGATGGAAGACGATGGAACGGACATGGACTCTGATATGCTAGACACAGAGAGGAATAGGAAGAGAGCGCCTGAACAGAAGCTCTCTTTGGAAGCACCAAACAAGGGAACGGCTGCTATAACACAAGGAAACACAGTGGCGCCGCCCTCCACGGTTGCTCCTCCAAGTCCCAGTGGAAAACAAGACCCAAAGAACCAAGCTAGTGCTGGAAATTGTGAAGAATAATATGTCAAAACAAGAAGGACATGGGAAGGATGATATAAAGTTGGCGGGCTCCCTCGAGGGGCGCCGCCGAGCCCAATGAGTGTCTTCTGTTGGAACTGCCGTGGCGCGGGCAAAGCCGCGACAGTTCGAGAGCTTCGTGATTTTGCGAGGCAATTTGCCCCTACCCTCTTATGCATTGTTGAAACACAAATAGAAGGTGCTAGGGTAGAAGCATTAGCTGGAACTTTGGGTTTTGACAACTCTTATGCCGTTGATAGTCAAGGTAGAAGTGGTGGAATAGGTTTGTTTTGGAACAATGCAATAAACATTGATATTCTTGGTTACTCTCATTATCACCTCGATGTATCGATTGAGGAACAGGGTAAGGACAACTGGAGGATGACATGCGTATATGGCGAGGCACAAACACACTTGAGGCATGAGACTTGGATAGTTTTGAAAAACATTAGTACTTTGAGCTCCCTCCCATGGCTCTGTATGGGGGATTTTAACGAAGTGGTGCGTCCGGATGAACACCAAGGAGTAGGTCAACGCAGTAATGCTCAAATCCAAGCGTTCAGGGAGGCGGTGGATGTTTGCATGTTGCTAGATTTGGGGTATAAAGGCAATTTCTGGACGTTTGAGAAAAAAATTTTAGGAGGTAGCTACACTAAATGCAGACTTGATAGAGCACTTGTCAACGCAGCGTGGATGGCAATGTATCCTCTGGCGTTGGTCCAACTCTAACTGGAGTCACATCTGATCATTCACCTTTGCTGCTCGAGCTTGGAGACACGGATGGAATGGTTCAAAGAAGGAAGCCCTTCAAGTACGAGCTGATGTGGTAGACACATGAGGGTCTTCGGGACAAAATTTCATCAGGCTGGGGCGAGGGGCCGCCTTGTACATCTGTTGAGGGGATGTGGCAGAAGCTCAGTGATCTTGGAAAGGGCTTGGGAAAGTGGAGCACAGACACATTCGGTAGCGTGAGGAAGGAGATAAAACAACTCAAGAGGACTTTGGAATGACTCAAGGGTGACCCACTGAGGATCAGGCCATCGCACGTAAAGCTGAAAATAAATGAGCGCTTGATTGAATTGTACCACGGGGAGGAGATAATGTGGCGGCAACGGGCTAGAATCGAGTGGCTTTTGGCGGGAGACAAGAATACAATTTTTTCATCTACGAGCTAGCCTTCGCCACAAGAAAAATATGATCAAAGCTTTACAAAACTCGCTCGGAGTTGAGATATCCGACCCGGCAGAATTGAGGGTGCTAGCCAACAATTTTTACCAAGCCCTATACCAGACTGAAGGTGTTCAGAATATGACCGAGGTTCCGAACCATGTACCGCACAAGGTGACAGATGAGATGAACACATTACTTTCCGCTCCGTACACCAATGAGGAGGTTAAGGCGGCCTTGTTCCAGATGTTCCCCACCAAAGCTCTAGGCCCGGACGGTTTTCCCGCTCAGTTCTATCAGCTCCATTGGGACGTGTGTGGGGAAGAGGTCACAAAGATTGTTCTGGGAATAGTCCGTGGGGAGGAGATCCCAGAGTGCATCAACGACACTGTACTAGTGTTGATTCCTAAGGTAACAAACCCAACGGTACTGTCTCAATTCCGGCCTATAAGCCTTTGCAATGTTCTGTACAAGATTGCCTCGAAGGTGGTTGCTAACAGGTTGAAGGTTATTCTACCTGACATTATATCGGAAGAGCAGTCAACTTTTGTGCCTGGAAGGTTGATAACTGACAACATAATTTGTGCATATGAGTGTTTGCACTTCATGAATCGCTTGAGATAAAAAAACAAACAATTTCTGTGCCCTGAAGTTGGACATGATGAAAGCCTATGATAGGGTGGAGTGGACATATTTGAGGGCCATCATGACCAAGTTGGGTTTTGCAGCACAGTGGATTGATATTGTTATGGGTATGGTCTCATCAGTATCCTTTTCGGTTTTATTCAATGAAGAGAAGCTTGATTCTTTCAAACCTACAAGAGGTATTCGGCAGGGAGACCCAATCTCCCCCTATTTATTCTTGATAGCGGCAGAGGGCCTTTCATGCCTACTCAAAGCCAGTTCTCAGTCATCATTGGCAGGTATTCAGGTGGCCCCAACGGCTCCTACCGTTAACCACCTTTTGTTTGCAGATGACAGCCTACTACTTCTCAAGGCAAGTGTGGAGGGATCTTTAGCGGTGTCAAACCTGCTAGCTACTTATTGTAGTGCGTCAGGACAAAGGATTAACAATGAGAAGTCCTCAATTTTTTTTCTGCAAAGGATGCCCAGGACCTGTAAGGGATATTGTCAAAAACAATTTGCAGGTACAAAATGAATCATTGAGTGATCGCTACTTGGGCATGCCTACTGATGTTGGCCACTCGATAAACGGTGCGTTCAGATATTTGAGGGACCGTGTTTGGGAAAAGATAAAGGGATGGATGGAGAAGCTCTTATCATCGGCAGGTAAAGAGATTTTGATCAAGTCTGTTGCACAGGCTATACCAGTTTATTCTATGTCGTGATTCAGGTTGCCGAGGGGGCTATGCGAGAATATAACCTCAATTATAAGGCAATTCTGGTGGGGTTGCAAGCAAGGAAGGAGAAAGCCAAGCAGGGTGGCGTGGGATGTCATGACCAAGCCAAAACATCTTGGAGGGCTGGGTTTCCGTGACTTGGAGATCTTCAATTTCGCACTCCTAGCACATCAAGCGTGGAGGACCTTGACCAAAGAGTCATCTCTTAGCACACGTATGCTAAAAGCGATATATTTCCCAGAAAACTCTTTGCTGGATGCGGCACTTGGTCCTCACCCTTCTCAAATTTGGAGAGCAATACTTGATGGTCGAGATATCCTAGCACAGGGGATTGTACAAAGGATTGGGGATGGGAGACTACAGATATTTGGCTGCATAACTGGATACCTAGGGACAGTTATAAGAGGCCCATTACATCACTAATTCTGAACCCTCCCATCAGGGTGGCGCAGTTGATCCATGCACCTACGGCTTCATGGAATGAGGACTATATAAGGTCTATCTTCACACCTTTTGATGTTGTTGAGATTCTGAAGATACCTCTATGCACGCGTAGGGTCACAGATTTTTGGGCTTGTCATGAGGAGAGACGAGGCAATTTCAGTGTTCGTTCGGCTTATCGGATGGTTTTACGGACTAAGATGAACCGAGAAGCGTGGTTATAGGAAGAGGAGGGTTCCTCGTTCGGACAGGCCGAGAGCAACAAGTGGAGCATGATATGGCATATCCAAGTTCCATCCAAACTGAGGATGTTTGTCTGGCGCCTTGCTAGACATTATATGCCTTGCGGAGAGGTCCTGAAGCATCGTAACATGGCAACAGAAGATACATGCATGCTATGTGGAGGGAGAGATAAATGGAAACATGCATTGCTGAACTACCCACTGGCTGTCGGTGTTTGAGCGCTTGCCCCAGAGGATCTACTGGAGCCATTGATTGAGAGGACGGATGATAGCGCCAAGGACTGGCTTTTTGCGATACATGAAATATTACCCGCAGACTTGTTTCAAAGGCTCATAGTGACACTTTGGGCGATCTGGGGAGCTCGACGAAAGGCTATTCATGAAGATATTTATCAGGCGCCACACTCCATCAACGAATTCATCAACAGCTACTTGGGGGATCTCCAGGTTATAACTCCATGCATCAGAGACCAAGGGGTGCGGCAACCGCAAGGTCTACTCATTGGGTAAGACCACACAAAGGAGCTGCAAAGGTAAATGTCGACGCCGCTGTCTCTCAATGTGGCTATGGGGATGTGGGCGCTATTTGCAGGGATCATGAAGGGGCCTTCTTGGGAGCATGCACTCTCTTTTTCAAACACATCGCCGATCCACAAACCCTCGAGGCACTAGCGATAAGGGAAGTGTTGGCTCTCTCGGATGACCTCTATCTTCGAAGGATCCATGTAGCATCGGACTGCAAAGGGGTGGTCGAGGACGTCAAGAAGGAAAATACAGCAAGTTATGAAGCAATTATTCATGAAATAATAGATCACTCTTTGTATTTTGATTTTTTTAAATTTAGTCATGAGTTTAGGAGCTCGAATGTTGAAGCTCACAACTTAGCGAAGCATGCTCTTAATCTCGGTGGTGGCCGCCATGTTTGGTTAGGACATCCCGGGAATCTCTCGTTCGTCCTTGTAACTGTGGTGACAGATTAATAAAGAGCTTTGTGAGGTTGTCTCAAAAAAAGCTAGATGAGTGATGCATCCAGTTGGATCAAGATGAACGACGGCTCTCTTCCGCCTCCTCATTTCTTCCCCTTCTCGCAAGAACAGTTGCGGCTGATTGTAATCGGATTTGAGATTGTATCCGAATTCGAGTGATAGATCGATTGGCACCCTAACATCCTGGTACCAGAGACCACCACCACTCCTCCCCGCCGCGTCAACCTTGAAGACTCGTCACTGCGTTCACGCACGGCAAGTGCTCCTCGCCACCATGGATCCAGCTCTCAACGAGTACCTGGACAAGCTCCACCAGGACGCTAAGGCCGACTCCGCCCACGTCCTCAAGCAGCTGCAGACCTATTCTTCTCAGATCGAGGATCTCCTCCGCTGGAAGCCCGATCTCGAGGCGCGATTCGCGGTGCTGGAGAGCATCGTGGCGACTCTGCAAGCCGCGGTGCCGCCCGCACCCAGCGGCACGGTGAACCCCAGCATCCTCCCACCACTACTTCAGGGCGAGGACCACCTCTCGGGACCGATGGCCACGGCGTCGCTGATCTCACCGGGGGTGAGGGGCGGGGGGGGGGGGTGTCGGTGTCAAAACCGGTAGATCTCGGGTAGGGGGTCCCGAACGGTGCATCTAAGGATCGAAGGTTCGGGCCCTCTTGATGGAGGTAATACCCTACGTCCTGCTTGATTGACTTTGATGAGTATAGGGGTTACAGAGTTGATCTACCATGAGATCGTAATGGCTAAACCCTAGATGTCTAGCCTGTATGATTATGATTGCCTCTATGGACTAAACCCTCCGGTTTATATAGACACCGGAGGGGCCTAGGGTTGTACAAAGTCGGTTTACAGAGAAAGGAATCTTCATATCAGAACGCCAAGCTTGTCGTCCACGCAAAGGAGAGTCCCATCCGGACACGGGGGAAAGCCTTCTATCTTGTATCTTCGCAGCCCATTAGTCCAGCCCATGTTACATAGCCCGGACGCCCAAGGACCCCCTAATCCAGGACTCCCTCAGTAGCCCCTAAACCAGGCTTCAATGACGATGTGTCTGGCGCGCAGATTGTCTTCGGCATTGCAAGGCAGGTTCCTCCTTTGAATACTTTAAAGTAGTTGATCAACAAGAACTATGTCCGGATCTGTTTAACAGGTCAACCCTCCAACCGTAAAAGCATAATACTTAAAATAAGATATATCCATCGACAACTTTTTCCAGCGAAACGTCACGCTTAGCTCTGCTATCAGTTCGAACCATTTTTGGGCCTCCCGCCTCGCGTTTTAACATGCAACTCCTATCGAGACGTCTTGTCAAAGCAGAGGTCATGTCCCCTTATTGCGGGATTCTCATCAATACTAGTTTTGTAATCTAACTGTGCTATTTGCATGACCCCTTGGGAACAGGCGAGTTTTAAGGCTCAAGGGAGGGGGGCGCTTGATATTCGCAGTCCATATAAGTGGATAGAATCCAACTCTTTCGTCCCATGCCTCGTCCTCTCTCTGCCTCCCCATCCTTGAGATCTAGCGCCCAAGTTCCAAGCTTTTCTCCCCTCCGCAACTCCTCCGACCATGGCCGGCTCTCAGGGCAAGTGGATGGCTTCCTCCGTCACGGAGGAGAACATCATGGAGCTGCGGGAGGCGCGGTATCTAACCACAGAAATCAAGCATAGGCTTCCTGATCTGGCGTAGGTCATCCCCACTCCACAGCCCGGCGAGAGGGTGGTGTTCATCCCCCACTTCCTCCTCAGACTCGGATTCACCCTCCACCCCATTGTGAGGGGTCTCATGTTCTACTGCGGGCTAGATTTTCACGATCTGGCCCCAAATTCGTTCCTCCACATCTCGGCGTTCATCGTCGTGTGTGAGGCCTTCCTCCGCGTCCCTCCACACTTCGGCTTATGGCTCAAGATTTTCAACATGAAGCCGAAGGTGGTCGATGGGCAACACGCGGACTGCGGTGGCACGATGGTGAGCAAGATCCCCAAAGTCAACTGGCCAAAGGGAGTCTTTGTGGACACCATCAGGATATGGCAACAGGAATGGTTCTATATCATAGAACCCCACGGCCCTAAGTGGGCAGCCACTCTAGCCTTCAGATCCGGACCCCCGCTAAGGCTCACATACTGGACCGACAAGGGTCCGGACTGGGGGTCGGTCAATGAGGTGCTGCTGCTGCAGAAATGCGTCCAAGGCATGACAGCGAAGGACATTACCCTTGCTGATGTGATCCAAGTGATGTTGATCCGCCGAGCACTTCCCTGCCAGCGCAGGCCTCTCAAGATGTGGGAGTTCAATCCGGAAGGGCTGCAGACCCTACAACGGTTCTACGGCACAACGCATAAGGGGATATGGAAGCTGCTTTTTAAGAAGCAGAAGTCGTGGCCAAAATCATCAGACGACACCGACCTTGACTACAATCATCCAGCCTCCGAGTTAAATTCTAAAACCTCCAAACACCAATTGGTGCGTCCATCCGAAGGAGAAGTATTGAGTAGTCCATCTCCAAACAGGTCTTGACCAAGAAGGCGGAGCAGATCCGATGTCTAGCTCCGCTCCCCGAAAAACCAGCCGATCCTCTACTAATGAGGATGTTGGTCCCGGCGCCATACTAGGCACCGGTAAAGAAGGACAATAAGATGAAGAAAGAGGAGGGCGCTTTGGACGCAGTGTCTGGAGAAGCTGATGCCCAGTCCTCTCACGAGGGCGATGACGAGGAAGAGGAGGAGGAGGAAGAAGAAGATCCTCCCCGCAAGGGCAATAAGAGGGCGGCCTCCAAAGACCTAGAGGCCTAAGCATCCAAGAGGGACAATATTACCCTCTCCGATGACTCGGAATCAGACGTCGAGGCCATCCCGAAGCACCATCGCCATACCAAGCCCCAAGCGGACTCGTAAGTAGTCCGGGATTTTTTCACGTACATCCAATCTCTATGGACTGTGATGATAACTCTAAGTTCTATTTTTTAGTCTGGCCCGTAGTCTCCCCTAGCAATCCTCATCCTCGGGGGATCTGCCGTCGGAGATGATGGAGAGCGAATCGCCTCCACTAGCTTCCCCGCCGCCTAGGGAAAATGACACCGAGGTGTCATCGCATAGGCCCTCCCCGAGCCTCGAAGAGACACGGGGTGGTGATGACCCACAAATGTAGGGGATCTAGCGTATTCCTTTCCATAAGTAAGAGTCTCGAACCCAACGAGGAGTAGAAGGAAATGATAGGCAGTTTTCAGTAAGGTATTCTCTGCAAACACTGAGATTATCGGTAATAGATAGTTTTGTGATAAGGTAATTTGTAACAGGTAACAAATAGTAAAAGTAAATAAGGTGCAGCAAGATGGCCCAATCCTTTTTGCAGAAAAGGACAAGCCTTGGAAAAACTCTTATATAAAGGAAAGCGCTCCCGAGGACACATGGGAATTATCGTCAAGCTAGTTTTCATCACGTTCATATGATTCGCGTTCGGTACTTTGATAATTTGATATGTGGGTGGACCAGTGCTTGGGTACTATCCTTCCTTGGACAAGCATCCTACTTATGATTAACCCCTATTGCAAGCATCCACAACTACAACAGAAGTATTAAGGTAAACCTAACCATAGCATGAAACATATGGATCCAAATCAGCCCCTTACGAAGCAACGCATAAACTAGGGTTTAAGCTTCTGTCACTCTAGCAACCCATCATCTAATTATTACTTCCCAATGCCTTCTTCTAGGCCCAAACAATGGTGAAGTGTCATGTAGTCGACGTTCACATGACACCACTAGAGGAAAGACAACATACATCTCATCAAAATATCAAACGAATACCAAATTCACATGACTGCTTATAGCAAGACTTCTCCCATGTCCTCAGGAACAAACGTAACTACTCACAAATCATATTCATGTTCATAATCAGAGGTGTATTAATATGCATAATGGATCTGAACATATGATCTTCCACCAAGCAAACCAACTAGCATCAACTACAGGGAGTAATCAACACTACTAGCAACCCACAGGTACCAATCTGAGGTTTTGAGACAAAGATTGGATACAAGAGATGAACTAGGGTTTGAGATGAGATGGTGCTGGTGAAGATGTTGATGGAGATTGGACCCCTCCCGATGAGAGGATCATTGGTGATGACGATGGTGATGATTTCCCCCTCCTGGAGGGAAGTTTCCCCAGCAGAACAGCTCCACCGAAGCCCTAGATTGGTTCCACCTCGTGGCGGTTGAGTTTCTCCCGAAAGCTTGCTTATTATTTTTTCCTCAAGAAAGACTCCATATAGCCAAAGATGGGCATAAAAGGGCCACCAAGGGGCCCACGAGGCAGGGGCGCGCCCAAGGGGGTAGGGCGCGCCCCCCACCCTCGTGGACGGTGGGTGGCCCGCCTCTGGTACTTCTTTCGCCCAATATTTTTTATATATTCTGAAACGTGCTCCCGTGAAGTTTCAGGACTTTTGGACTTGTGCGGAATAGGTCTCTAATATTTGCTCCTTTTCCAGCCCAGAATTCCAGCTGCCGGCATTCCCCCTCTTCATGTAAACCTTGTAAAATAAGAGAGAATAGGCATAAGTATTGTGACATATTGTGTAATAACAGCCATAATGCAATAAATATCGATATAAAAGCATGATGCAAAATGGACGTATCAACTCCCCCAAGCTTAGACCTCGCTTGTCCTCAAGCGAAAGCCGAAATCGAAAAAAGTCCACATGTTTAGAGATAGAGGTGTCGATAAAAATAAAATACGGACATGAGGGCATCATGATCATTCTTAGAATAGCAACATATATATATATATATATATTGTCATATGATCTCTTATGCTAAAGTAACAATTCAATCACAATTTCAAGTATGAATCATAAACTTCATTGAGAACCAACAAACTCTAATCTCATTCATTGAGGCAATTGCAATTTATCATAACATCAGAAAGAGTCAATAAGAGCTTTTCAGCAAGTCCACATACTCAACCATCATTTAGTATTTCACAATTGCTAACACTCACACGATATTTATGGTTATGAAGTTTTAATCGGACACATAGAAAGATAAGGGCTTATAGTTTTGCCTCCCAACCTTTTACCTCAAGGGTAATGTTGACAATAATATTTCATGAAAACTCACATCCAATTAGCTATATATATTAGGATCTTTCCAACACATTGTGCTTGCCAAAGGATAAAATGTAAAAAGGAAAGGTGAAGAATCACCGTGACTCTTATATGAAGTATAAGACAAGAATAAAAGATAGGCCATTCGCAGAGGGAAGCAGAGGTTGTCATGTGCTTTTATGGTTGGATGCACAAAATCTTAATGCAAAAGAATGTCACTTTATATTGCCACTTGTGATATGGACCTTTATTATGCAGTCCGTCGCTTTTATTTCTTCCACATCATAAGATCATATAAAGCTTATTTTCTCCGCACTAATAAATCATACATATTTAGAGAGCAATTTTTATTGCTTGCAACGATGACAACTTACTTGAAGGATCTTACTCAATCCATAGGTAGATATGGTGGACTCTCATGGCAAAACTGGGTTATTTGGAAGCACAAGTAGTATCTCTACTTGGTGCAAAGAAATTGGCTAGCAAGAGAGGGAAAGGCAAGCTCATAATGTTGGATGATCCATGACAATATAATTTATCTCAGATGCAAGAAAACATAACCCATTATGGTGTCTTCCTTGTCCAACATCAACTCTTTAGCATGTCATATTTTAATGAGTGCTCACAATCATAAAAGATGTCCCAGATAGTATATTTATATGTGAAAACCTCTCTTTATTTAGTACTTCCTATTAATTGCAACGATGACCAAAACTATGTTTGTCAACTCTCAACAACTTTTATTCATTATACTCTTTATATGCATAGTCATTCCTCTCCATAAAATCCATATGATCTCTTTATTTCTTTTTATTCCTTCTCTTTTCTTTTATTCCCTCAAGATCATAGTAAGATAATCAAGCCCTTGACTCAACACTAATCTTTATTATATATAGCTCACGGACACGATTACATAGAAGGATCATAAAGCAAAACTAAAGAACTAGATCATACTAAAACTTTATTCTACTAGATCAAGATATAACCAAAAGGATCGAATTAAGAAAAATGGTAAAGATAAAAGTGATGGTGATACGATACCGGGGCACTCCCCCAAGCTTGGCAGTTGCCAAGGGGAGTGCCCATACCCAATACTCAGTTCTTCTTTTTTGGTGAAGGGGCGATGATGGATAGTCGCACATCGAGCGTAGGAGATCCTCCAATTTGCGGATAATGCCCTTGAGTGCGATGATATGCTCCTTCAACAAAATATTTTCACTTGTGAGATACTTGTTTTGAATACGAGCTAACTCAATCATCTTGAAAGCCTCAATGTCTGTTGGGGTAAAGAGATTGTGGTTAGGTTGAAGGATGTCTTCTTCTGCTACTGCCGGAACTTGGTCCCCCATGGCCTTCTTGATCCCATCATCCTTGTTGATCTCTCCGGGCTCTTCTCTCTTCAGCTCTATCCTCATTATCCAAGCATCGTTGCCCTCATTGTTGGAGGAGAAGGGAGACGACATTATGCCTGGCCTTGACAACCCTGGCAGAAAACAGCTCAAAACAAAAACAGGAGATATTTGCGTGATACAGTAGTCAAAACCTTCGAGAGATTATATAATGAATTTTTACCGACCAAAAGAAGTATCGTGCAAGAAAATGGAGTCCGGAGAGCACACGAGGTGCCCACGAGGCAAGGGTTGCGCCCAGGGGGTAGGGTGCGCCCTCCACCCTCGTGGAAGCCTCGTGTCTTTTCCGGACTACTTCTTATTTTCCTATTTTCTTGAATATTCCAAAACGGATAAAAATTGCCATTAGAACTGTTTTGGAGTCGGTTTACTTACCGTACCATGTACCTATTCCTTTTCGGAGTCTGAAACATTCTGGAAAGTGTCCCTTATGTATTCCTCCGAGGTTATGGTTTCAATAACATTAGTTTCAACATTCATGGGATTACCTGAGATATAATGTTTGATTCTTTGACCGTTCATCACCCTCGGATTTGTGCCTACGAAGTTGTTGATTTTTATAGCACCAGAATGGTAGACCTCCTCGATGACGTAAGGACCTTCCCGTTTAGAGAGGAGTTTGCCTGCAAAGAATCTTAAATGAGAGTTGTATAACAATACATAATCACCTACATTGAACTCACGTTTTTGTATCCTTTTGTCATGCCATCTTTTAACCTTTTCTTTAAACAATTTGGCATTCTCATAAGCCTGGGTTTTCCATTCATCAAGTGAGCTAATGTCAAAAAGCTTCTTCTCACCGGCAAGTTTGAAATCATAATTGATCTCTTTAATGGACCAATATGCCTTATGTTCTAGTTCAAGAGGTAAGTGACATGATTTACCATAAACCATTTTATACGGATACATACCCATAGGATTTTTATATGCAGTTCTATAGGCCCATAATGCATCATCAAGTTTCTTGGACCAATTCTTTCTAGATCTATTAACAGTCTTTTGCAAAATTAATTTAAGCTCTCTATTACTTAATTCTACTTGACCACTAGACTGTGGATGATATGGAGATGCAATTCTATGATTAACATCATACTTAGCAAGCATTTTACGAAAAGCACCATGAATGAAATCTGAACCACCATCAGCCATTAAGTATCTAGGGACTCCAAACCTCGGAAAAATAACTTCTTTAAGCATCTTAATAGAGGTGTTATGATCAACACTACTAGTTGGAATAGCTTCTACCCACTTAGTAACGTAATCAACATCAACTAAAATATGGGTGTACCCATTAGAGGAAGGAAAAGGTCCCATATAATCAAAGCCCCAAACATCAAATGGTTCGATAACAAGTGAATAATTCATAGGCATTTCTTGACGTCTACTTATATTACCAATTCTTTGACATTCATCACAAGAAAAGACAAACTTACGGGCATCCTTGAAGAGAGTAGGCCAATAAAAACCGGATTGCAATACCTTATGTGCAGTTCTGTCTCCAGCATGGTGTCCTCCATAAGCCTCGGAGTGACACTTGCGTAGGATCTGTTCCTGATCATGCTCAGGTACACAATGTCTAATAACACCATATACTCCTTCTTTATAAAGATGTGGGTCATCCCAAAAGTAATGTCTTAAATCATAGAAGAACTTTTTCTTTTGCCGGTATGTGAAACTAGGTGGTATAAACTTAGCAACAATATAATTAGCATAATCAGCATACCATTGAGCAGTATGAGAAGCATTTATGATAGCTAATTGTTCATCAGGAAAGCTATCACCTATAGGTAGTGGGTCATCAAGAACATTCTATAACCTAGACAAGTTGTCTGCAACGGGGTTCTCAGCTCCCTTTCTATCAATAATATGCAAATCAAATTCTTGTAGCAAGAGAACCCATCTAATAAGTCTACGTTTAGCATCTTTCTTTTCCATAAGATATTTAATAGCAGCATGATCAATGTGAACAGTTACTTTGGAATCAACAATATAAGGTCTGAACTTATCACAAGCAAACACAACAGCTAAAAATTATTTTTCAGTAGTAGCATAATTTCTTTGAGCACTGTCTAGAGTCTTACTAGCATATTGAATAACATTTAGTTTCTTATCAACTCTTTATCCTAGAACAACCCCTACATCATAATCACTAGCATCACACATAATTTCTCTGGGCATTGTCTAGAGTTTTACTAGCATATTGGATAACATTTAATTTCTTATCGACTCTTTGTCCTAGAACAGGACCTACAACATAATCACTAGAATCACACATAATTTCAAAGGGTAAATTCCAATCAGGTGGCTGAACAATAGGTGCAGAAATCAAGGCTTTCTTAAGTATTTCAAATGCTTCTACACAATCATCATCAAAGACAAAAGGAACATCTTTTTGTAAGAGATTAGTCAGAGGCCTAGAAATTTTTGAGATGTTTTTAATGAACCTCCTATAAAAACCGGCATGACCAAGGAAGCTTCTTATACCTTTAATGTCCTTAGGACACGACATGTTTTCAATAGCATCAACTTTAGCTTTATCAACTTCAATACCTCTTTCAGAAATTTTATGCCCCAAGACAATACCTTCATTAACCATAAAGTGGCACTTATCCCAATTCAAGACAAGATTAGTTTCTTCACATCTCTGCAAAACTCGATCAAGGTTTCTTAAGCAATCATCAAAAGAAGTTTCATAAATGGAGAAATCATCCATGAAAACCTCAACAATCTTTTCACAAAAGTCAGAGAATATAGCAGTCATACATCTTTGAAAAGTAGCGGGTGCATTGCATAAGCCAAAAGGCATACGTCTATAAGCAAAGGTACCGAAAGGGCAAGTAAAAGTTGTCTTTTCTTGATCCTCTTTTGACACAAGTATTTGAGAGAAACCAGAATAACCATCTAGAAAGCAAAAATGTGTATGTTTGGATAATCTTTCTAGCATTTGATCAATAAAAGGTAAAGGGTAATGATCCTTTTTAGTAGCTTTATTTAATTTGCGGAAATCAATTACCATTCTATAGCCTATAACAATTCTTTGTGGGATCAATTCATCTTTATCATTAGGAACAACAGTAATACCTCCCTTCTTAGGTACACAATGGACAGGACTCACCCACTGACTATTAGCAACGGGATAAATTATACCTGCCTCGAGAAGCTTTAGTATTTCTTTTCTTACCACTTCTTTCATCTTAGGATTTAACCATCGTTTGTGATCAATCGGTTTCGCGTCTTTCTCCAATTTCATTTTGTGCTGGCAGAGAGTGAGACTAGTGCCCTTAAGATCATCAAGAGTATATCCAATAGCAGCACGGTGCTTCTTCATAGGTTTCAATAATTTCTTTTCTTCATGCTCTGAAAGGTTAGCACTAATAATAACAGGATATATCTCTTTCTCATCAATATAAGCATATTTAAGAGTATCAGGTAAAGGTTTAAGCTCAAACACGGGATCACCCTTGTGTGGAGGAGGATCCCCTAGGATTTCAACAGGCAAGTTATGTTTCAAAATAGGTCCTTGTTTAAAGAATACTTCATCTATTTCCCTTCTTTCATTCATAAACATATCATTTCCGTGGTCTAGCAAATATTGTTCTAAAGGATCACTAGGAGGCACGACAATAGAAGCAAGACTAATAATTTCATCTTTACTAGGCAATTCTTTATCATGGGGTTGTCTATGAAATTTAGCAAAATTAAATCATGAGACATATCCCCTAAACCAACATAAACAATATCCTTATTGCAGTCTATTTTAGCATTAACAGTATTTAAGAAGGGTCTACCAAATATAATGGGACAAAAGTAATCTTGTGGGGAGCCAAGAACAAGAAAATCAGCAGGATATTTAACTTTCCCACACAAGACTTCAACATCTCTAACAATCCCAACTGGTGAAATAGTATCTCTATTGGCAAGCTTAATTGTAACATCAATTTCTTCTAACTCAGCAGGTGCAATATCCTGCATAATTTCTTTGTATAAGGATTAAGGTATTGCACTTGCACTAGCACCCATATGACATAAAGCCATGATAGCAATGATCTCCTATTTTAGCAGAAATAACAGGCATGCCTACAACAGGTCTATGTTTATTTTTAGTATCAGGTCTAGCAATTCTAGCAGATTCATTACAGAAGTAAATAACATGGCCATCAATATTATCGGTCAAGAGATCTTTAACCATGGAAACACTAGGTTCAACTTTAATTTTCTCAGAGGGAGTAGGTGTTCTAGTATTACTCTTATGAACCACAGTTGAAGCTTTAGCATGATCCTTTATTCTAACAGGGAAAGGTGGTTTCTCAATATAAACAGTAGGAACAATGGGATCATTATAAGTGATAATTTTTTCTTCAACTTTAATAGGTGCAACTACTTTTACTTTAATGGGAGGATTATATTTAAACCACTTCTCCGTAGGGAGATCAACATGAGTAGCAAAGGATTCATAGAAAGAAGCTACAATCTCATAGTCAAGTCCATATTTAGTCCTAAATTCACGGAAAACATCGATATCCATAAAAGATTTATCACAATCAAACTTAGGTGTTATACCTGACTCCTTACCTTCGTCAAGGTCCCAATCTTCAGAGTCGCGTTTAATTCTTTCCAATAAATCGCATTTGAATTCAATAGTCTTCATCATAAAAGATCCAGTACAAGAAGTATCGAGCATGGAGCGATTACTGAGAGAAAGTCGAGCATAAATTTTTTGAATAATAATTTCTCTTGAGAGCTCATGATTGGGGCATGAATATAATATTGACATAAGCCTCCCCCAAGCTTGAGCGATGCTTTCTCCTTCGCGAGGCCAAACATTATATATATAATTATGATCACGATGAACAAGATGCATAGGATAAAACTTCTGATGAAATTCCAATTTCAATCGGTTGTAGTTCCATGATCCCATATCATCACATAGCCTAAACCATGTCAATGCCTATCCCTTCAAAGATAAAGGGAAGACTTTGTTCTTGATAACATCCTCGGGCATACCTGCAAGCTTAAATAATCCACAAACTTCATCCACATAGATTAGGTGCAAATCGGGATGCAATGTTCCATCTACTATAAAAGGATTAGCTAGGAGTTTCTCTATCATACCCAAAGGAATTTCAAAGTAAACATTTTCAGTAGGTTCAGTAGGTTGAGGAGCAACTCTTTGTTCTACTGGTCAGGGTGAAGATACCCCGAACAAGCCCCTCAAAGGATTATGTTCCATAGTAACATGTGACAGAAAATTTTAGCACACTATATAAATTTTTCCTTACCAAATTCCACCTACCAAAGGTGCTTCACTCCCCGACAAATGTGCCAGAAAAGAGTCTTGATGACCCACAAGTGTAGGGGATCTATTGCCCTTTTGATAAGTAAGAGTGTCGAACCCAATGAGGAGCAGAAGGAAATGCTAAGCCGTTTTCAGTAAGGTATTCTCTACAAGCACTGAAATTATCGGTAACATATAGTTTTGTGATAAGGTAATTTGTAACAGGTAACAAATAGTAAAAGTAAATAAGGTGCATCAATATGGCCCAATCCTTTTTGCAGCAAAGGACAAGCCTGGACAAACTCTTATATAAAGGAAAGCCCTCCCGAGGACACATGGGAATTATCGTCAAGCTAGTTTTCATCAAGTTCATATGATTCGCGTTCGGTACTTTGATAATTTGATATGTGGGTGGACTAGTGCTTGGGTATTGTCCTTCCTTGGACAAGCATCCCACTTAGTATTAACCCCTATTGCAAGCATCCGCAACTACAACAGAGTATTAAGGTAAACCTAACCATAGCATGAAGCATATGGATCCAAATCAGCCCCTTACGAAGCAACGCATAGCTTCTGTCACTCTAGCAACCCATCATCTACTTATTACTTCCCAATGCCTTCCTCTAGGCCCAAACAATGGTGAAGTGTCATGTAGTCGACCTTCACATGAAACCACTAGAGGAAAGACAACATACATCTCATCAAAATATCGAATGAATACCAAATTCACATGACTACTTATAGCAAGACTTCTCCCATGTCCTCAGGAACAAACGTAACTACTCACAAATCATATTCATGTTCATAATCAGAGGTGTATTAATATGCATAATGGATCTGAACATATGATCTTCCACCAAGTAAACCAACTAGCATCAACTACAAGGAGTATTCAACACTACTAGCAACCCACGGGTACCAATCTGAGGTTTTGAGACAAAGATTGGATACAAGAGATGAACTAGGCTTTGAGATGAGATGGTGCTGGTGAAGATGTTGATGGAGATCGACCCCCTCTCGATGAGAGGATCGTTGGTGATGACGATGGTGATGATTTACCCCTCCCAGAGGGAAGTTTCCCCGGCAGAACAGCTCCGCCGGAGCCCTAGATTGGTTCCGCCAAGGTTCAGCCTCGTGACGGCGGAGTTTCGTCCCGAAAGCTTGCTTATTATTTTTTCCTCAACGAAAGACTCCATATAGCCAAAGATGGGCATCAGAGGGCCACCAGGGGGCCCACGAGGCAGGGGGTAGGGCGCGCCCCCACCCTCATGGACGGTGGGTGGCCCCCCTCTGGTACTTCTTTTGCCCAATATTTTCTATATATTCTGAAACATGCTCCCGTGAAGTTTCAGGACTTTTGGAGTTGTGCAGAATAGGTCTCTAATATTTGCTCCTTTTCCAGCCCAGAATTCCAGCTGCCGGCATTCTCCCTCTTCATGTAAACCTTGTAAAATAAGAGAGAATAGACATAAGTATTGTGACATAATGTGTAATAACAGCCCATAATGCAATCAATATCAATATAAAAGCATGATGCAAAATGGACGTATCAGGTGGCGACTTAACGGCGCCGAAGGGCAACACCTCGGCTGCCGAAGGACTGGGGGTACGGCCCCAAAGGAGACCGGCGACGGGGCCCCGGTCAATCCGTCCCACAGCAAGATACTACTCCGGAGACCCATATGGCTCTGGATCTAGTGAGTGAACCCCTGTAGGGGAAGGCAGAGCGGCGTCCTCTGTTAATCCGGAGGCGCCGAATACTACGGCGGACGCACTGCAAAGTGCACCCGTCTTGGATGAGCACCACATCCTGATGGGTACGGTGGCTGAGAAGATTTAGTCCGCCAAGAGCGGGCTGAACGAAGCCTTCTCCAGCCTGCTAGCAGGCTTTGAGGTACGCAATGTAATATTTTTGATCATTTTTACGAGAAATATGCTTGTATATAGACAGTAGCCCCTGAGACTCTATTCTTTTTTTGAAAGAAAAGCGAGCAGAGGATCAATAGTCAGTTGTCATGTGGTAACATGCTATTTTATTTGGATTAAAATAGGCCTCCCTATTAACAGCGATTGCCCAATCAGCGGAAATTTCCGAACTCAAACGGAAACTAGAGCGAGCTGATGAGCACCTAGTCCTTGTTAACAAGTGGCTCGACCAGGCGCATGGTATGAGATACACTTATGTTATGCATGTTTATGTCCGTATTCTGTGGGATTTCCAGAGCTGCAATGTGTGTGTGTTTATGAAGATGGTGCTGTCGTGGCTGAAACCCTCAGGGGTGAGCTTACCCAAGCCAAGGAGCAAGCTAGGGTAAGCAAGGCGGCCACTGATAAAGCGTCTGCGGACTTAACGGCCGAAGAGGCTGCTCGGCGCCGTTTTGAGGAACATGTGACTGAGGTGGAGCAGAAACTCAAGGACACCGCCCGTAAGTGCGAGTCCTTAGAAGAGGAAAATAAGGTGAAGGGGACTGAACTCGCCAAGGCCCTTCAAGACGCCAAGGAGGCGTGGTCCGAATCCTGCACGGTGCGGGAGGAAATCCGTCAAGCCAGATAGATAGCGGATGGTAATCCCTTTCCGTTACAGGCTAGATTTGGGGATCGGGGTATGCCTTGCTTAATCGACTATGGAGTTCTCTAGACGCATATGCGGATCTGCCGAAGAGTGTTGCGGACGCCGCCCAATTCTTCCGGGCCCAGGAGGGGTACGCCACGGAGAAGCTTTTCTGGTTGCAGTTTGCAGGGCAGGAGCGTGCCGCACTACTAAATGACCAGATGGCAGAATGGGCAGAGCTGCATAAGATGTCCAGCGCGGCCATGAAGGATGTCATAGTCTGGTTGTGGCCGACCGAAGCCTTTCCGGACAGCTACTTCGGCCTTGTGCGGCGTCTCGTCGATGCGTTGCCCCGAATCGACACCGTCGAGAGGTGGTCCTGCATAGAAGGAGTGTGAATGGCCTTCGCCCGTGTGAAGATGCACTGGGCGAAGATGAAGGTCAAAAAGGTGGCAGTTGAGGGCCCGCCTGAAAGCAAGGACCATCGCACACCAGAGCGCTATTTTGAGGACGTACTAAAAGGTGCCGGCCTTGTAGAAGGCCAATGCTCGAAGGATGTAGTGTTCGAGTGAATGAGTCCGAACTATTTGGGAGTTTGTATTATGAACTAAGGCTTTTGTAATATATTCATGCCTTTATGAAGGGTTTTATCCTCCTGCGTGGCTGTTTTTATATTTGAGAGTTCCTAGTCGTCGGCTTCAACCCCCATGTAGATACTACTGGGGTGTTCGGAATTGTGCATGACTACACTTATCCCAAAGTCTTGGTCCATGAAGGAGGTGTCAGCGCGGTGAACCAGGAAATCAGACTATGCGGTTTTACTGCTCTCACTTAGCCATAGGAGTTTGACGATGGGTCTACAAAGTAGCCCCTGGTGTGTACGCGGCTATCCCAATGCGGATCGTTGCATGACCAGAAAACAGTCCTTCGTGTAATACGAAAAAAATCACTAAAGATTTTAATAGGTCGCCGAGTGGCTGACCAGCTCTCGCCGCATCATGACAGTCAGTTTTCGGCTTTCTCTACTGAGGTGCTTAACTGGACGAACCAGAAACACAATCACAGTAGTTCTCCCTTTACTACCCTAGTCGATCAGACGGAACATAAGGTAGCAAACACAGGAGCCGAGCAACCCAACTATTGGCCAAAGACATGATTCAGAGCCAATGCATATAGTGCCGAACTCAGGACGCCGAATTGTGATATAAAGCTGTTCGGACTTTTTGTTTGGAAACACATGTGTTGTCATATAGAGCCGCTAGCAATTTGTGCCGAGGTGTGTGCGTGAGACAACTAAAGAGACGTAATAAAGTCTATAAGTAAAGACAATGCCAAAGAAGAATTTGGTTTACTAGAATCTGGTTGATACGTCAAAACATAATCTTACAGAGGGTACCATAATCACCAAGGTCATTTTACATGCCGGGTGTCTAAGGCTAAGGGAAAAAAGCTTTATATAGGTTCTTGAGAGAAGTTGTGGTCCACGAAGTCCTTTGCACCTTCCTACTGCACGTCTGCGCCGCTTTCGCCTGAGTAAGAAAAGATTCCTTGAGAGGAATGGTTTTCAACTATTTGTACGGAACCGGGCTCGGAGAGAGTCCTTATGAGTCCGTAGGATGAGCAGGTTTTGATGCACCTATGGTAAAAGATAAAAAATAATTAAAGAAAAGGGGAAGGCCATATAGGGTCAAGCCGTACTATAGGCCTGTTTGTATTGTGCCTCCGCTGATGCCCAAGGTACTTTGAGTGCGTAATTATGCACGCGCGGTACGGCTTTCGTGGATATACATGGCGATCGAAGGAGGCAAAGCTGCTAATCCAGCTCGGGAATTGCTGAGCTATTAGCATGCGGAATTGGCCGGCCTTGTGTAATAGAGACTGGCGGCTTAATAGCCGATGAGGTGTGCGGCTTGACAGGGCCGCTTTGTACTTAGGCCGCAATGGTCGCGGTATGCTCCTCGGTACAGAGGGAGCGTTCCGTGTTTCCATTGATTGTAATGACACCACGTGGACCGGGCATCTTAAGCTTTAGATAGGCGTAGTGTGGGACCGCGTTAAAGCGGGTGAAAGCGGTTCGCCCGAGCAGTGCGGGATAGCCACTGCGGAACGGGACGATATCGAAGGCCAAGTCTTCACTTTGAAAGTTGTCCAGCGAACCGAAGACGACTTCCAGCGTGATTGAGCCCGCGCAGCGAGCCTCTACACCAGGTATTGCTCCTTTAAAGGTAGTTATAGTGGGCTTAATTCTTGACGGATCGATGCCCATTTTGAGGACAGTGTCTTGATAAAGTAGATTGAGACTGCTGCCGCCATCCATGAGGACTCGCGTGAGATGGAATCCATAAATGATTGGATTGAGGACAAGAGCTGCCGAAACTCCATGACGGATACTGGTTGGGTGGTCCTTTCGATCAAAGGTGATCGGGCAAGCCGACCATGGGTTGAATTTTGGGGCGACCGGCTCTATGGAGTAGATGTCCTGTAATGCGCGCTTGCGCTCCCTCTTAGGGATATGTGTGACATATATCATATTCACTATTTTTACCTCGAGGGGGAATTGCTTCTGTCCCCCCGTGTCCGGTTGACGAGGCTCTTGCTCATCATCGTCGCTGGGCGACCCTTTCCCCTTGTGTTTGGCATTGATTTTGCCGGCCTGTTAAATACCCAACAATTTTTGTTGGTGTGATTGGCGGGTTTATCGGGGGTGCCATGAATCCAGCAAGGCCAATCAAGTATTCGGTCTAAACTGGATGGGCCATCTCTGTCTGCCTTGAATGGCGTCCTCCGTTGACTGGGTTTGGAGCCACTGAATCCGGTGTTGACTGCCGTGTCTTGGGTCCCTTTGTTATTGTTTCGACGCTTGTGCTTGTTGCGTCATGGCTTTCCATTGCCGTCCTTGGGTTCGGAGGTGCCAGGGTCACTGGTGCTATTGCTTCTACGAGCAAGCCAGCTATCCTCTCCCACGCAGAAGCGGGTCATAAGTGCGGTAAGGGCTGCCATGGACTTCGGCTTTTCTTGGCCGAGGTGTCGGGCGAGCCACTCATCTCGGGCACTATGTTTGAAGGCTGCGAGGGCTTCAGCGTCCAGACAATCCACAATCTGGTTCTTTTTGATTAAGAACCTGGTCCAGAGCTATCGGGCTGATTCTCCAGGTTGCTGGATTATGTGACTAAGATCATCGGCGTCTGGGGGCCGAACATAGGTACCTTGGAAGTTGTCTCTGAATGCGTCCTCCAAGTCTTCCCGACTACTAATAGAGTTTTCTGGTAAGCTGTTCAGCCAGTGCCGTGCTAGCCCCTTGAGTTTATGGGGGGGTACTTGATGGCATGTAGATCATCATTGTGTGCCATGTGAATGTGGAGAAGAAAATCTTCAATCCATACTGTAGGATCTATTGTGCCATCGTATGATTCGATGTTCACGGGTTTAAACCCTTCTGGGAACTGGTGCTCCATTACCTCATCAGTGAAGCATAGGGGGTGTGCGGCGCCTCTGAATCGGGCAACGTCACGGCGCAGTTCAGATGAAGTCCGTATGCGGTTTTCGGCCCTGGTGGGGTTGTGTTTGTCATGCCAGGCCTGATGGCCGTCTTCTCGCGCTTGGGCACGCCCCCTTGATCCATAGATTGACCTAGTCTGGCCGGCTCTATTGTCCAGGTCCTGACGTAGGTCATAAGTGTATCCCTGGGCTGTTATTTCTCTGCTTTTACGGCGAGGTGGCGCGGGCTGGTGTTTGGCTTGAGTTGCCATTCTGTCCCGGCCACATGGTGGTCGATCAGGTCCGTCAGTCGCGTTACGCGCGGGTGGTATGGGCTCCAACACCTCATCGTCGAATTGGGGTAGCAGTTTATGCTTCGAGTAACTCTTTGTTGGGCGTTCGAGGCCGTATTCTTCGGCTGCCAAGACATTAGTCCATCTGTCGTTGAGCAGATCTTGGTCAGCTTGAAGCTACTGCTGCTTTTTCTTTAGGCTTCTTACAGTGGCTATTAGCCGGTGCTTAAAGTGCTCTTGTTCGAGGGGTTCCTTTGGCAAGATGAAATCTACGTCGTCGAGGCTCACGTCGTCCTCGGAGAGTGGTAGATAGTTGCTATCCTCCGAGTCTTCGTTCCCTGCTTGATCATCAGGGTCAATTTTCCCGTCCTCCCGATCATCTTGTTCGGATGTTGGTTCGATGGGGTCTTCTTGGTCTTCGGCGTTCTCCGGAGTGTCATCATCTCCGGTGCCGGTATTGCTGTCTTTTCCGTGACGCAATTTAGAGCGGCGCCGCTGATGTCGGCGCTTTGGTGGTATCTCAGGAGGTTCGTCCTCGACTGGATCCTTTTCATCATCGTCGTTGCCTTCTTTAGGTGTGCCCACCATGTACACGTCGTATGAGGAAGTGGCCGTCCATTGTCCGGTGAACGGCGGGTTTTGGACCTGCTTCTCTCTAGCATCGTCGTCCATACCGTTGATGTCTTCGGAGGCGTAGTCGAGCATGTAGGTTAGATCATCGACAGTGGCTATTAAGTGAGTGGTGGGTGGGAAGTAAAATTCCCTATTTTCAGCCCCTAGTCCAGGCTGGGCACAATTCGAAAGCGGTTCGTCTGTGATGGCGAGGGATCGCATTAAGTCCAGAGCCTCGTTTAAGAGCGAGGTTTGGACAAGGACTGAAGTTCCCTGGCCGAGCTTGCATGACGCGGACTTTGAGGGTTCGGAGCTACTGTCCGGAGAAGAGCCCGACTTTGTGATGACTACCGGTGGTGCTATCCTCTCCAATTCTCCAGTGTTGAGCTCTATAGCCGCAGAGAGTCCGGCGGGCTCTAGACTCCCGTCTTCGGACCTGGTGAAGCGCTTTGGATCTAAGGCCAGAGCGGTGGTTGGAGCCGCGAACCCTTGGAAGATCAAGTCTCCCCAGATATCAGCGACATAGTTCATATTTCCAAAAGTGATCTGGTGACCAGGGGCATAGCTGTCGATCTGCTCCAGGCGGCCAACCGAGTTGGCACGCAGTGCGAAGCCACCGTATACGAAGATCTGGCCGGGGAGAAAAATCTCCTTCCCGGCAACATTGTTGTAGATGATCGATGGAGCCATCGAGCCTTTCGACGACGGCACAATGGAACTCTCAATGAAAGCACCAATGTCGGTGTCAAAACCGGCAGATCTCGGGTAGGCGGTCCCGAACTGTGCGTCTAAGGATCGAAGGTAACAGGAGACATGGACATGGTGTTTACCCAGGTTCGGGCCCTCTTGATGGAGGTAATACCCTACGTCCTGCTTGATTGACTTTGATGCGTATAGGGGTTACAAGAGTTGATCTACCACGAGATCGTAATGGCTAAACCCTAGATGTCTAGCCTCTATGATTATGATTGCCTCTATGGACTAAACCCTCCGGTTTATATAGACACTGGAGGGGCCTAGGGTTGTACAAAGTCGGTTTACAAAGAAAGGAATCTTCATATCCGAACGCCAAGCTTGCCATCTACGCAAAGGAGAGTCCCATCCAGACATGGGGCAAAGCCTTCTATCTTGTATCTTCGTAGCCCATTAGTCCGGCCCATGTTACATAGCCCGGATGCCCGAGGACCCCCTAATCCAAGACTCCCTAAGGGGGGCATCGGTGACCCCTGCATCGCCGGCGGCACTCCCGGTCACAGGTACGGTGCCCCTTCCGCTAGTTCCTGATGCTATGCCTCCACTATCGTCTTCCATCCTCACCACCTTGGGCCAGCCACCGCCATCCATGAACTTCCCCATTTTTACGGGTGAAAACCCACAACTCTGGAAGACGTTGTGCGAGCAGTACTTCTACATATTCCCTGTTCATGATTCTTACCGCGTCCCCATGGCCATCCTAAACTTCTCTGGCCCTGTGAGCATCTGGCTCCAGTCAGTTTAGAAGAAACTGGCTGGGCTGGACTGGGACTCGTTCACGGCCCGTCTCTGCACACGATTCGGCAGGGACAAACACCAGATGCTCATCCACCAATTCTACGCTATCAAGCAGACCACCACGGTCGTTGATTTCATCGAGCGTTTTGAATCGTTGATGAATCATTTGATCCCATATTCAGAGCTAACCCATCCGAACTTCTTTCTTACTCATTTTTTGAGGGTCTACAACTGGACATTCGAGCGGTGGTGCTTGTGCAACACCCACCGGACTTGGACACGGCGTGTTCGCTGGCTCTACAACAGGAGAAAGTGGCCAACGGCGAGCTCTTGTACGGCCGCACCACCACCACCCGCAGCCAAGGGAATTACTTGCGTGCGACCACGCCATCGCTCTTCGGCCGAACTACTACACCAATAGTGGTCTCCAAGGATCGACACGACACCGACGTCGCACGTGCCACCACCTAGAACAACATGGTCGCGGCGCTCCGTTAGTTTAACCGCGTGAAGGGCCTATGTTTCAAGTGCGGTGAACGGTGGGGGAAGGACCACGTGTGCCCACCCATGGTGCAAATGCACGTCATCGACGAGCTCCTCGGTATGTTCAATCAAGATGACATCATTGTGGAGTCCCCACCCGCATCACCAACATCTGAAGAAGAAAACCTATGCACCATTTCACATTAGGCAGAGGATGGATCGTCAGACTCGGGTGTTCTTCAGTTACAGGCATGGCTCCAAGGGCACGAGATCTTGCTGCTCATCGACTTGGGCAACTCTACATTCTTTGTTGATAGCTCTCTGGCCACCAAGCTTGATGGGGCAGTGCCATACCCATGGCCATGTAAGGTGCGCGTCGCCAATGGCGCCACTTTTCCCTGCACCCGCATTATTCTGGCCTGTTCATGGATCACTCAAGGGCATGAATTCACCACGGATTTCAAAATCCTGAAGCTGGGCTCGTATGATGCCATCCTTGGGATGGACTGGCTGCTTAAACACGGTCCTATGAGCATTGACCGAACTGTGCAACAACTGACTGTCACCTCACCTGCTGGGCGCTTTCAACTGTCTACGATTTCTTCTGATCAGACGCAATGCTCTGTCATCTCAGCTCAAGAGTTGCTCAAAGCCTGTAAGCAGGGATCAGTTGCTCATGTTATACACCTCAACTCACTCGATGGCAATGGTGAGCAGGTGTGGAAGTTCTTTGCTTGCTCGAGCATTTCACTGATGTGTTCGAGGACCCACACAGCCTTCCACCTCGTCGTGAATGCAACCACCGCATACCTCTGATGGCGGGCGTGCAACCAGTCACATCTCGAGCCTATTGGGACAATCCTGAATTGAAAACAGAAATTGAGCGACAAGTTCAGGAATTGCTGGATGCAGGGATTATCCAGAAGAGTTCCATCCCTTTTCGTCCCCATCTCTGTTAGTCAAAAAGAAGGACGGGACATGGCGCTTATGCATCGACTACCGTCGTCTCAACTCCATGACTGTCATTAGCAAGTTCCCAATACCAATAATTGATGAACTTCTCGACGAGCTCACCGGCGCGAAGTGGTTTTTGAAGCTCGACCTATGCGCAGGGTTTCATCAGATCAGAATGGCTGAAGGAGAGGAGCACAAAATGGTGTTTCAGACACATTCAGGGCATTGGGAGTTCCGTGTCATGCCTTTCAGCGTCGCCGGCAGCCCTGCCACTTTCAATGGAGCCATGACCACGACACTCAAGCCGGCAAACCGTGTATGTGTCATATCATTCTTCGATGACATCCTTGTTTTCAGCAAGACCTTCCCCGACCACCTCCAACATTTAACTCTAGTGTTGCAACTACTATGAAAAGATCACTGGCAAGTCAAGCAGTCAAAGTGCTCCTTCGCTCAGTGACAAAATGCTTACCTCAGCCACGTCATCAACGAGCACGGGGTTTCTACAAATTCGACCATGGTCAAAACAATTTAGAAATAGCTTGTTCCCCGTTGTGCAAAAGATGTGCACGGCTTCCTTGGGCTGGCTGGCTACTACCGCAAGTTTATCAAGCATTTCGGGATCATTGCCCGCCCCCTTTTCATCTGCTGAAGAAGAACCAACTCTTTGTCTGTACAAGTGACACACAACAAGCTTTCGACAACCTGAAAGAGAAGCTTGTATCCGCCCCAGACCCATAGTTACCAGACTTTAGCAAGCAGTTCATGATCGACACGGGCGCCTGCGCCTATGGGGTGAGCGTTGTACTGCAACAGGAAGGACACCCGATCGCCTACTTAAGTAAGTCACTTGGTCCCAAGATCAGAGGCCTCTCCACATACAAGAAGGAGTGCATGGTGATCCTGATGGCCGCCGAACAATGGCGCCCCTACCTGCACACGGATGAGTTCATTATCCATACTGATCAGCGCAGTTTGGTCCACCTTGATGATAAACACTTGTTGACACCATGGCAACAGAAAGCATTTACAAAACTATTGGGCATGAGATACAAAATTTGCTATAGGTCAGGCACTTCCAACACTACTGTTGACGCTCTTTATCGGCGCACACCAAACACTTCGCTCGCAGTAGTTTCCATATGCACTCCCACCTGGCTAGCTGACATTAAGGCCATTTATTCATCCAATCCTCAACCGTAGAAGATCATCCAATACCTTGCGCGCCGACCAGACCCAAAACTCTATTTCTCCATGCGAGAAGGACTGCTCTACTTTCGCAACAGGCTCTGGCTAGGAGGTTCTCCATCTCTACAACAGCGTGTGCTCCGCGCCTTCCACGACAGCACGATCGGAGGCCACTCCGGTGCGCCAGTCACATATAGGTGCATGCGCCGCCTATTCGCCTGGCCCAAGATGAAGGAACAGACGCGTCAGTACGTGCAATCTTGCACCGTCTGTCAACAAGCAAAGCCAGAGCGAGTCCGCTACCTCGGACTCCTTGAACCCCTACCTATCCCAGACGATGCTTGGAAGGTGGTCACCATGGACTTCATCGATGGCCTGCCTGCGTCCGGAAAATTCAACTGCATTCTTGTCGTCGTCGACAAGTTCACGCGCTATGCGCACTTGCTTCCTCTGAGCCATCCCTTCACAGCAGCTAAGGTGGCTCACTCGTACCTGGAGAACGTCTACAAGCTTCATGGCCTACCTGCTGACATCGTCTCCAATAGAGATCTTGTCTTCACGAGCACCTTTTGGCGTGAGCTGTTCAATACCATTAGGATTGAACTGAACCTGAGCACTCCATATCATCCGCAAATAGACGGGCATACCGAGCACGTCAACCAGTGTTTGGAGATCTACCTACGCTGCTTCATCCACGCATGCCCGCACAAGTGGCACCAGTACTTGGCCCTCGCGGAATTCTGGTATAACTCAAGTATCATTCTACTCTTGACACGTCTCCTTTTGCAGCGCTCTATGGACACGAGCCGTGACATTGGGGGATCTATGCTGCGTCCACTTGAAAGCTGCCCCCGCTCAAGGAGTGGCTCGAGGAGCGCAAACACATGTAGCAAGTTCTTGTCGAGCACCTCCATCAAGCACGCGACATCATGAAGAAGCAAGCGGACAATAAGCGGTCTGAGCGCACCTTTGTTGTGGGCGATGCAGTCTTCATCAAGCTCCAACCCTACGTCCAGACAAGGGTGGCTCGTCGCACAAACCACAAGCTCGCCTTCCGCTACTTTGGGCCCTTCAAGATCATCCACATCATCAATCCGGTGGCGTATGAACTGTAGCTTCCAGACGGCGCCCAGGTCTACCCGGTCTTCCGCGTATCCCAACTACGTCGTGCCATCTCCGCTACCACTCCAGTCGAGCAAGAGCTGCCGGTGCCCACGGACGAGCCACTCCACCCTATCTAGATCATGGACACGAGTTGGCGACAGACTCCACAAGGGCGGCGCGAACAGGTGCTCGTGCGCTGGTCGGACCCATCTCTCCTCGATGCCACCTGGGAGGACGCCAAGTACATGTTCAATCACTTCCCCATGCTGGCTCGAGGGCAAGCCAGCACTCAAGGAGGGGGGATGTCAGCGCACAGACAACTAAAGGGAACGGCACCGTGGCAGCAACAGGAAGCCAGCCTGCCACGGTGACCAAACCAGGCGAGGAACACGGCTACGAACCAAGGCGCGTCTCCAGTAGGCCGGCTCGTATCTCGCAACCCAACAGAAGGTTCATTAGGCCCGAGTGGACTAGCTAGGGTTGGCCCAATCGCATCACCTATTTATCCCCACCATCTAGACAAGTGATGCATCCAGTTGGATTAGGACAAACGACGGCTCTCTTCCTCCTCCCCATTTCTTCCCCTTCTCGCGAGAACAGCTGCGGCTGATTGTAATCGGTTTTGAGATTGTATCAGAATTTGAGTGATAGATCGATTGGCACCCTAACAGATAATCTTCTGTACATTTTAATGGAGGCATAAATGTTTTCAATAGGTTAGTCTGTGATTTATTTACCTATGTTAATGTAATTATATAAAAATGGATTTTAGTAGGTAGACACTTTTTTAAACACCTATTGGCTTATCAAAGAAACATAGTTTTATTTGGTAGATCAATAAAAGATGGGGTACTTGTAGTGGTTGGGATCGGCACTATGCAAATCTGGCGTATCTGCTAGCCTCCACATAATAACGATCCTAGGTCATCACTTTCTGCACAACATACACATCATACGGGTGGAACGATCGATACCACAACATAATTCTATACAAACGCGCAACAATAGATATAATTCTATACAAACTCCTCCCTCTTTATTTTCCCTCCTCTGCCTGGTTTGGGCCCTGGGCCGTGTGTGGCTCATCCCCCACCTGTCTTGCCCACCTTCCCCCCTCAGGCGGCATCAGCCTGGTTTGTTCCGGGTATATATGGGTCCGCAAGGGTTCCTCTCCCCCATTTCTAGGGTTTCCCGCATCCAAAGCGGACGTGTGACAGATACGCTTCCCCATTCGCACTTTCTTCAGATCCACTCCTGCCCCTCCCCTCCCCCTCCCCTTCCCCCTCTCGATTGCGGTGATCCTATCCATGGACAAGTCGCAGGGCTCCTCCAGCGAGGCGGTCTCCGGACACAAGCATCGTCGCGAGGATTCGGCGAAGATGGCCGCAGATCGGGCGTATGAGGCCGCCCTTCGGTCCAAGTTTGAGGCGGAGCAGGCGGCGCACAAGCAGGTGTCTTGGGAGTGTGAAGCCTGGGCCGCCAGGCTGGAGTGGCTGCAGAGTGATGAGCGGGCCTGTGTGGTGGCGGTTGTAGCTGAGGGCGACGGCTCCGCAGTCCTCGGATCTGGTGGTAGCGCACAGTCGGCTTAGACTGGTGGCTCATCATTGGATGCTGCGGACCCCTGGGAGGCAGCGGCGGGCAACGGGGCGGTCGCATCTTCTTCTGTGCCTCGGCCTCCTCCTCCGCGTTGGTCGACGGCTCCTTTGCGGGCACCAACTCACATACCGATGGCGGGCGCAGGCTTTGCTGGCCGCCAGCCTACGCGTGGTGGGTACGGCCCTCCTCCTCAGGGGTTCAAAGACCATCGCTTCCCCTCCAATGCTCCTGGCTCGTCTTCTTCTGGTCTCGGAGATGGAATTCTCCCTCCACCCCCTCCTCCGTCCCACCCTGCCTCCTGTAACCCAAACCCCAACTCCATGCTCACATGTTTCGCCTATCACCAACCTGGCCACTTTCAATCCCGCTGCTTCAATCACCCATTTGGCCTCATCTTCAGGGAGGAGGGCCACCTAACTGTGGATTGTCAGAACCGGCGCAAACCACCCTCCTTCTTCCACTATGGTCTTGGGCTCCCGGGATACTCCTTTGAGCTCGATAGCGAGGTTCCGCAGGTGGTTGCAGCTCCTTCCCTGTCTAATGCCGCCATCATCACCATTAAGGATCAGAGGATTTCTCCCCAGACTCTGCTGGATGAGCTCTGGTTGTGGGACATCAAGGGGTGGGATTGGCAAGTTCACCAGCTATCAGAGTTTGAGTTTGCTGATGTCTTCCCATCAAAAGAGAGTCTCAAGATGATTGCTTCATGTATTAGTTTCACCCTTCCGCTCAATCAACTCGTCATTTCTCTCAAGGCCGCGGTCAATGGATCCAAATTTGTTGGTCCCCTCTCTAACATTTGGGCGTTTGTTGATGATGTTCCACCTACTCTCCGCTCCACGTCCTTCCTCATGGCATTTGGTGTTTTGATCGGCAAACCTATCGAAGTCGACTCTGACTCTTTGCAAAAACTGGGCCTGACTCGTATCAAAGAGTCGTGTGTC